>NC_065529.1:49777404-49811982 GCF_006386435.1 Epinephelus moara | reverse complement strand
CAGATCCAGTTGGTCAAAATCGGGTAAAAATTCGGACATGTTTGTTGTGGCAAGTCAAAACACTCACTCAGAGAGTGAACGTCTGGCTCTGAAACCTCATGTCTCGCGAGATTTGAGTTGTTGCAGGAAGTTACAGCTGGAATATTCATGGCTGAATTTTTACCCAATTTTGACCAAGTGGATCTGGATCTCCAGCTAAAGGTAAACACAGACGTTCATTTCTCCTTTCCGTTATGTTGTCAGATAATTATACTAACAATCCGAGCCTATCTGTGTGAAAAAAATGCACTTTTAGTGGACGTATTTTTACGTTGTTTGACGCTGTCTGAGTGCCCTATTATTTAATATAGCGCGTGCTCACGGGCTGCAGGCAGGTCAGCCCTAGCTTCATACTGGAGACATGTCACATATTGAACATCCTATCACTCATTTAGACAAAAGCAGATCGGAAAATAGGGCCCAGGTTGAAAAGAACATTAGTTCCCCTTAAATAGATATATCTCTCTCAAATTTTGAACACACATTTGTAGAAATCAACACTTCTCCTTTTCCATGCTAATCCATCCACCTGACAGGTGTGGCATATCAAGATACTGATTAAACACCATCATCACCACACAGGTGTGTGTTGGGGTGGTCTCAATAAAATGTGCAGTTTGAGCTTAAAAAAAAAACAGGACTAGCACAACAGAATTTTTTTTTTTTTTGGTTTCAGACACTCTAAAGAGTCAGTCGGTATCTGCTGTGACACCATTTTTTTATTTTTTTATTTTTTGAAGCACAATGTGACTCGAAGTTTGCTTTGTAAAGCACCACTTTTAGAAACTCACTGCTGTTTCTGGGCCTGACAAGGCTAAAGTTAGCACACATCAGAAAGGTAACGGTGCTGCAGCTCAGTGAAAAAACAACTGAAAACTGTTTGCATTATGAACATGAGGTGAAGCAGGATCCTGCGTCAAGTGCAGGTGTGTCTGTGTTTGACCCGGCATAGCTCAGACACCACTAACCCCAACTCTGGATCTAAAGTGATCACACAGGGGCCACAGCGTCTAGAGTTTACAGCTATGGACAGAAAGTAGCCCAAATGGACCAATCAGTGTGACTACTACATGTACTGCAGGTATCAGGACGTGCGAAAGACTCAAATCAGCATCACAGGGGCATGAAAACCTCTTCAACAACAAGGTGAATGGTCCAGGAGATGATGTTGGGATGCAGCTGAAGATGGGAGACTTCCTGCACATTGCTGCAACAATCAGTATGCACTCTGCTGCTGGGATGATGACCAGTGCCTAAAAAATGGACTGGTTGGGAGTGAGCTGTTGCTCCAGATAACAGCCCAGTAACCCCAAAGACTACATTAATATTAGACGATTCTGCACATCATGATTTACCTTGAACAAAGATATAAACGTGACACTTTTGTTTGTGCTCCCATATGTCATAGGTTTAAGTTAAAAAGCGAAGACTTTTAATACACTGAGTGGACACATTTCTCCTAAATTTGTAGAAATCAGAGCACTTTTCAAAATACTGTGACAAGTCAGTGTTAGTGAGCACTTCACCTGACAGGTGTGGCATATCAAGATACTGATTAAACACCATCATCACCACACAGGTGTGCACTGAGGTGCTCTCAATAAAAGGACACTCTAAAATGTGCAGTTTGATCTTTGAAAAAAAGACATATTGGGGTTAGTGGTGTCTGAGCTATGCCAGGTCAATCACAGACACACCTGCACTTGATGCATGATCCTGCCTCACCTCATGTTCATGATGCCAGCTGTTTTCAGTTGCTTTTAAACTGAGCTGCAGCACCGTTACCTTTTCCAACGCAAGCTAACTTTAGCTTTGTCTGGCCCAGAATCAGCAGTGACCTTCTAAAAGCGGTGCGTTACACGCCAAAGTTCGAGTCGCATTGTGCTTCAAAAAAGGTTTTCCTCCTACTTGAGTTTGCAGACTGTGTGTTATTCCTGCCGGCGACTGCAGTGTGTTCTCATTGTGGCATTTTATTATGACAACAACACAATGTTATTAAGCACAGAGGGAAAAAAGGCTGCTGATGGTGAAGGACAAAGTGGGCTTTGTTGGGCTCTGAGCACTGGAACACTGTCTGACTAAACATGGAACAACTTTTGGAAAAAATCTAAATGTAATAATCTGTTCAACATTCAGTATCTCCAAATATCAAAACGCAGCAGTGCAGGTGCAACGCTGTGTTCATCCCACATATTTAATTTCCTCATTATTTTTCTCTGAGTTGACTTTGGAGGTCAAATTTTGGTGAATTCAACAGTTACACACTTTGTTACACAAGTGGTGGAACAAAAAGAAAGGTTGTCGACAGGAAGAGCTCTGAGGAGCACATAGATGAACAGATAGACTCCTTTTTCCATCAAAGTTAGCGCATGTACGCAGGTTTTTTAAACATGGGTAGACCTGCTGAAAATAGGCTGTAGACTCCTTTCCAGCTGACAGAAAACAAGAGCGCCTCTGCAGCAGATGAATACGCCTTTCTGGGAATGTTTTTTTCTTTGGTTGTGTCACATTGGACGTCACGGACAGTCTGTAGAACAGGTAAACAGTGGAGAGCGACATGGAGGCCTATGAAAACTTTATGGTGGTTTTTCTTTTTATGTATCTCTCTGTTGTTCAGTCTCTCTTTCAAACTCGGTGCAGACTAATTTGGATTGATGTTTAAGCACAGCTTAGGTGGAGACGGACGGTATTTTGTGGCGGCTCTTCATTGTATCTCACTGGTAAAAGAGTTAAAATTAATACGTTCATTTTGGTGTTCCCATCAATACTGATCGGAGCCAGAGGTGATAAATACCCATGTCTACTGCAGAGTCATTTGACCCGGGTGTGAATGCCAATGAAAACCTTTCCCATTGCATTAAAAGCCAGATGTTAGCGGGTGTTAGTGAGTTTTTTTGTGCAGTAGGAAAGGGGCCATAGACACCCTGCAGTGTAACAGTTACCCTCTGATGAGTGGGCCAAGGGCCACTGTGCTGAGGACTCCACTCATAAGAGCCATTTCATTTTGGTAGCTGTGTTTAATCTATTTCTCTTGTGATTAAAAAAATGATTTTCTGAGGCTGTTATGTTAATATTTCTCCCATAGGTAATAAATATTGCAACTTCTCATAAATCCATATAAACTAGTCCATACCCACTGGTAGCTTTGTCACCTTCTACCTATGCCAGTCCTCAATGCCTATGTGCAGTTTCACATAGATTGACCACGTCAGTGAGTAGAAAAACGTGGGACAGACAGAATGACTGACTGACAGAATGACACACTGACAGTTTCCGTGATTATGTACAGCATACCATACCATGACTTAGTCATACCAAACATTAGAAAACACCAACATTGGTCCACAGGGGGAGCCACAGCGATCGGTCGCATTTTAGCCATTTTGAAGCATTTTTCTGTTGTTATAGCGCCACCCAGTTGCCAATTAGAGTTAAATTTCTCCAGTCACCTTGAGGCGTCCTGTTCTACATATCTACCAAGTTTAGTAAAAATCCATATGGCGGTTAGGCCTAGATAAGAAATTAGCTCTCTAGCGCCCCCATTTTGTTTGATGGGGTCAATAATGGAGGGGTCCCCTCAGATTATGTGTGGTCATATGCCTACAAAGTTGCGTGGTGATGGGTGAAACCCTTGAGATGTTATACACCTTTATGTGATGAGCCACGCCCTCCGCAATATTCATTGCCTTATAGAAGCTCAGTTTTAGTAAGTTTTCCAACTTTTGCCAAGAGGGAACTTTAGATATTGCTCCCTAGATTATGTTCACCCAGTTTCATGCAGATCGTTCAAACTTCCTAGGAAGAGATCCATTTGAAGTGTTTTTCTAAAAATTCAAAATATATATATATATATAAGCGGAAGTTATGGGTAATATGGCCAATTGATGTAATATTGCTTCATTGGCATCCTCCCATGACCCTCTACCACTGTGCCAAATTTCACATGGATTGACCAAGTCAGTGAGGAGAAAAACGTGGAACAAACACACACACAGAGTTTTCGTCATTAAGATATAGTATTTCAGGCTTAAAATAACAACTGCTGATTAGGCCCAACCCACTTCAGACTTAAACTCCACCCACACCCGTCATAAACCCCGCCCATTCCGAGTACAGTCACAGATATAGATAATTTAGTTGGTTGAACAGATACAGATAATGGTGTTCTCACTCATCAGTATCAGAGCAGCTGTCATTATGTGTTTTCTTTTATACTGTTACTGGCATTAAATCATTTCTACACATGATGATTAGATAATGAGTTGAGATGTAATATGTAGTGACTAAAGAGATTCTGATTAAATTGTAGACGTCTCAGATTACCTGAGGCGGAGCCAGAAGACTAACTGTGGAAAAAGAAATGAAGCTTGTGAAAGTTCAGTCAGGAAGGTAACACTTTTCATGCTCAGGCTGTAAGTTTCTTCCTCACCCTGTTGTTCATTCCTTGCACACATGCTCAAACACTATGTTTAGGTGTCATTGTCCAGGTCTGTCAATTCAGTCATCAGCTGATTCACAATCAACCAATAGCACAGCAACACACCCTCTCTGTCAGCCTACCATCTTACTGCTCCTCATTTTAAATATGGTTCTTTCTCTGCCGTGGTTCTTTCATGCTGCAGCTGAGTGCACCCTCCACCTCCCCACCTAGTCTTTACGGATTCATCGGCCTCATACGCCTCAGCAGTCAGCAGCCTCAGAGTCATCAGCCACCACCTCCACCAATGCCTGGACTCCATGAGGAGATTTATCCTGCTGCTGCTCTGATGTCCGTCGATCCCTCCCTCTGGTGTCCAAGAGCCAAAAACATCTGTTAAATCTTAATCTTATCAGCGCAAATCATCTGTTAAACTGCACACTCATATTCTGTATTAAATATTATGTCATTCCTCTGTCTCTCCTAATGTCTCTGCTGAGTCAGCTCTCACATTCACCTTAGACCAAATTAAGAATTGGATGGATGGATTCGTCTCTCTTCATCTTGTCTTTTTCCCTTCCCTCTTCTTTTGTTTCTCCTCTGGCTTTCAGTCTCTCTCCTCCTCCCCATCCTTTCCTCTCTCTTACTCAGTCTCAAATAAAAGCTCTCGTTTTCTCCTTTCATTTTCTCTTTCTTCTTCTCTTCTACTACATCCTCTGGAGGGAGCAGGGGGGGCTCCTAGCACTCCAGATCCCGTTGACATTTTCACCCGTTACTCTTCATTAAGAAAACAGTGTTCCTCTCTCTGCAAGGTGCTGGGCAAACACAGCCGCCGCCAAATAAGAAAACATCGTTTCTCTCCAAGGCAATTTGCTTCAATAGAGTTTTCCTCGAATGTTCAGCCCTGAAGTCTCGGCCTCGTTCAGCTCAACCCCGTCATGTTCCGCAGAGGGTGAGAAAGAAAGAGGATTTTCTAACATGATATATGGTGCAAGAGAGAGTTTGATTGATGGTTATTATCAGTCAGTACAGAGAGTTACAAGATGAGAGACGGGCTGAAAGTGAAAAGTATATTTTTAGTTTGACAGCACGCTTGTTTGTAACTAAGAGACTGCACACATATTTGTGTCTCAAGTACAACGTGAAAAAGAAGGCTTTGTTTTAAATAGGCTTGATGAGTTAAAGATTAGACTGCCCCTTTTGAATCCATTAATCTTGTCAAATTTTGCATGCAAATTTGAGAAAAATCTGTGATAGTGAGCACTTCTCCTTTTCCAAGATGATCCATCCTTCTGACAGGTGTGGCGTATCAAGATGCTGATTAACATTTTGGAGTGTCCTGTTATTGTGACCACCCCAATGCACAGCTGTCCAGTAATTATGGTGTTTAATCAGCATCTTGATATGCCACACCTAATAATAATAATAATAATAATAATAATAATAATAAATTTAATTTATAAAGCACTTTTCATTTATAAAAAAATCTCAGAGTGCTACAGCACACAGTAAAAAGGTAGATCAATTAAAACATTATAAAAACAAATTCAAAAAGTTCTAGGCCAAGTCAAAAGCTCCTTTAAAAACGAAAGTCTTTAAGCCTCTCTTAAAGGCATCCACTGTCTGTGGGGCTCTGAGGTGGCCGGGTAGGGAGTTCCAGAGACGAGGGGCAGCAGAACAAAAGGCACGGTCTCCCATAGTACGGAGCTTGGTTCTGGGGAGGTGTAGAAGGCATTGTTTTTTTTGGAGCGTAGATTCCGGGTTGAAGCTTGCTGGGTGAGTAATTCATTGAGATAATCCGGGGCATTTCTATGGATACACTGATGGGTGATGAGAGCAAGTTTGTAGTTGATTCTGGCGGAGATGGGGAGCCAGTGAAGGGTGCAGAGTACGGGTGTGATGTGTTCGTGTTTTCTGACTTTCAGGAGGATCCTAGCAGCACTGTTCTGAATAAGATGTAATTTTTGCAGACTTTTGCCAGGAATTCCAATTAGAAGAGCGTTGCAGTAATCAAGCCTGGAGGAGACAAAGGCATGGACTAGTTTCTCTGCATCAGAGAGGGTGAGAGAGGGACGGAGTTTAGCGATGTTCTTAAGGTGAAAAAAGCAGGATTTACACAGATGAAAGGGGGATGTCCAGGCCGGAGAAGGTGATGGTGGTTATAGAAGATGACTGGACCTGATGAGGGGTGCCAACAAGTATGGCTTCGGATTTGGAACAGTTGAGTTGGAAGAAGTTACGACTCATCCATGCCTTTATCTCCTCCAGGCAGTTGGTGAGTGTGGACAGAGGTGAAGATGAAGATGGTAGAGCAGTTGAAGGGGTTGGGTCTGTCCTGAGATACAGCTGAGTGTCATCGGCGTAGGAGTGGAAAGAAATCCCGCACTGTCTGATGACACGGCCAAGGAGGAGCATGTATATAATGAATACATGCCACCTGGAGGTGGATGGATCATCTTGGAAAAGGAGAGGTACTCACTAACATGGACTTTTAACAAATTTGAGAGAAATATATCTCAAGTGCATTAAAATAGATCTTTCACTTAATCTTGAAAAATGGAAGAAAAAACAAAAGTGCTACGCTAAACATTGGTCAGTGTATGTATAGTAATATGCTATGTTTTGTTCCTGTTGTGAGCGGCCCTTTTGTCTTGCTTTCTTTGGTCCAGCCCATGTGAGGTGAACTACATGTCTGAGAGCGGCCTAAGAGAACGAGAATGGCACGATTTGTGTAGGTACAAAATACAGTCACACTGACCTGTCTCTGTGGTTGTGGCTGCCTCTGTTAAAGAACCACAAATGTTCTCATTGTGACATCAAGCGTAAGAGTTGATGAACTCCAGCTTTCTGCATTTCCCCAGCCTCATGTCTCCCACTATATTCTAGGACTGTGATACTGCAGGGCAACACAGATTCTTTTGGTGTTGCCAGTTGGCCATGAGCTGAGGAAAGGCACAGTCAAAGGTTTGAGCTCCTTCCAGGATCTTGTTTTCCCACAGTCAGGCACAACAGCTCAATAGTTAGCACAGTTGCCCCAATTTGGGTTTGTTTATGTGAGTTTCAGGTGGGCTGGAGACTCTGCAGTACAGATTTTCTATCTGTGTTATCCTCTGATGGGCCCACAACCTGCCCGGCATGGTTTATCTTGTGTCTAATCCGTGCTCCGATAGGTTCCAGCCCACATGACCTTGAAGGCAATTAAGCACGTAAAGGCAATTTGAACTGAAGGTTTTAGGAGAGCTTGCTGCATTAACTGTAAGCCACAATGTGCTTTCCTTTGATGCCAGCGATTTGTTTCCCACAGCGTATGTATCAATTTGGAGTCACTCTACAGACTTTCCAATAACAATGGGTCTAAAATGGTTGTTGAGTCTTATGCTAAATTTATCCACGCTGGACCACAATGTGCTAATGTCTGTGACTGGATAAACAACTTCTAAGAACTAAGGACTAAGGAATGCTCATAATGGGGCATTTTACCTGATTGTTGCTAAGCCACCTTGCCAAACACACACCATCATCGTGGGCCACCCTGCCAAACACACACACACACACACACACACACACACACACACACACACACACACACACACACACACGCAGACACAGACATACCATTCTTGCAGACAGATGTTCAGGTTTGTTGTACCACCCCCCCCCAGGGGACTTCCATGATGCCTTGCACCTGCTTGCGAACACAGTCATGTCTACTCTCTGGTCATCAGTCATTGTCAGCCACCCTTTGCTCATGCCATGGCAACAGAGGAGCCAAGACCACCAGAGTAACTCACAGAGGAGCGTACAGATATGACAATAAGCAGCCTGTGAGAATTCAAATACAACATGACCACTGAGAAATAATCCACAAGTATCAGTGCAGTGCAGCAAGTTGATAATTTGGTGGCCTAACTGGTTCAACTGGTCCACATATAGACCACTTAAAACATATTCAGTTTATTTCCATCAAGACTGTCCCCAAAAAACAACAGCAGCACTTGCACTAAATCACCATCAACATTTGGTTACATCTAAGTGACAAAGCCCTCCAGCAGGAACTGACCTATGGCTAAGCCACGCCCCCTCCACTCACTCGGACAAACTATCAACATTCAGTGACCGGCGCTATGTCAGGTGTCACAGTACACGGCATTTCACAGGAGGCAACTGATGATTTTTGGAGACATAACGATCAGATGTCATTGAGAAGTAACCAAAAGGGCCTAAACTACGCATTGGAGGGATATATTCATCATTTTATTGTTGAGAAGGTCGATGAAAAGCTTAAATTACAAGCCAAAATTTACAGGTCACAGTGTACGCTTGTGAACCGCATCTGGTTGCCGTCACCATCAAAGACAACAAGTTAAAGTGCCACTGAAGTTAAGGTTTTTGGCTCAGAATATGAGAAAAGGATAACGGCCTTTTTACCATCTTTACCAAGAGTGTCTCTCCGTTAGTTTGGTGCTACAGTATTTACACTGAATCATTCAGCATAACGTTTGCCAACCTTTGTTATCTCTGCCATTACAGATAAGTTAATGAAGCTAAGCTCCAGAAGTTAACGTTAGCTTAACTAGAGCCCTTTGGACAACAGCTAACAATGATGTACGATCACCAAAGTACAAAACTAGAACAAAATAGGCTAATGAACTCCCAGCAAACAAGGTGACATGATGAACAACGCAGCTAGGAGCTAACGTTAGGCTAACTTTAGCTAACGTTAGCTAGAGATGTTAAAGATAACTTTATATTTCTTTCCAGCAAAGTGACAATATGTTGCCTCAAACACAATGTTGACTTACCTTAGAACAGATGTAGACATCATTGTTAATCTTATTCACGTTGAGTTGATGTTGTGGTCTAACGTTACCACACAACTTTATCCAAAGGAGACACTTTTCTCGGTTGGAGATGTGGTTTAAAGTGTAAAAATACACCTGGTCGCCCAGCCTCTCAGGATACCTTGTGTCAGAGTTGCATGTACCCCATGCACACCGTTTGACCATTTTTAAACTTCAAATCTCAGAAAAAGCTCATAAAACCGAACAAAACTGACTTTCTGTAATGCATTTCAATGGAGGTCCAGGCAGAGAATGTCCCAGTGAATGGGAATGGCTATACGCACTGTGATTGGCTCATCGCGTCTGAGGGCGGGGCTTAGCCATAGGTCAATTGTGACAAGAGCCATGGAGAAAGGCAGGTGATGCCACTAATGAAGCTCAGTGTAACTTCAATCAGGAAGACTTTCTTTGTGCTCATCCATTCACAATTCTCTCCATCCCACTCTCACTACTTCCTCTAATCAGCTGACTATGGGTGTTCACTCCTCTAGTTATCCAATCAAACCTTGCCACGATCTCTCTCAGCCAATCAGGATGCCACTGCAAAAACCTGCTCTCTCTTCTGCTGCTGTCAGCCATCATTTTCCGCAGAATCTCTGCACCCTCCTCCACCCTGTTCACCTCCAGCCATCGTATCCAGAGTCCAGGACGAGCTCAACAAAGGCTCATTCCTCTGCTCACCCAGATCACTGACACCTCTCATCTCATCTTCACCACCTCTACCACCACCAGCATCTAGACCCTGGGGGTATTATCTGTCTCTGTATCGTAGACGTAAAATGACGGTGGAGATGCAAAACATCTAGAAAGAGATGCAAAATGATCACTAAGAGGTACAAAACAAGTTTAGAGAGAGATAAAACATCTACAAAGAGATGCAGAACCACTGTAAAGAGATATAAACGACCACAAAGAGACTCAAAGACACATAAATTGACTTCAAAGAGATGCAAAACTACTACAAAGGGACAAAATATAACCACAAAGATGCAAAATGACCACTGTGATGGAAAATTCTGGTATTTAAACACCTTTAATCTATAATGTGTTGTATAAGGTTACTTGTTTTCATGATACTGAACTTCTAACCTAATGATGTGTGTCGCTCATTTAACCCCTACTGTGACAGCAGTGAGAGACACCAAGGTCACGAGCCAGCGAGGCTCAGACACCAAGATTATGAGCCAGGGAGGACAACAACTGTCCTTGTTAGTCTGAAGAGATGTTGTGTTTTAGGAATGTCAAAGCGCCACATATTTTGCCTGTCGATGTGCATGTGTTGTGGGAACTATAAAGACAGCAGGGCGAGAAGACTTGCTAGGCACTCACTGACTGACTGTTCATGTGGTTGTATGTGTGAGTGTCTCCATTCATGAATGCTTATTAAAACTCAAGAAAGACAGCCGACGTGTGAAGATTTTTTCTTTAAACTGTTCATTAAATAGTAGTTTTGCCACCACAAAGTTGGCGACCACGAAGGGACCTCATCTGTGAGCGGATTCTGGAATTCTGGACTGAAGGTGTGAAGACTGCGCGCACAGCAAGAGCTGAGGCTCTTAACACCTCAAACTCCCCCACAAAGGAAGGTTGAGAGCCTGGCGTCAGGAAAAGTCTTCTCCACCTACTGAGATAGGTTGGCAGACGTGCCAGGCACCGTTTCTGGGAAGCAGAGTGCAGGAAAAGTGGTGAGCTTGGTTCAGGTCAGGGACCTAAAGTAGTGTAGGTTAGGAACCTAACACGACACCTGATTATTTCAGCCGTTGAAGGCGGAAAAAAAGGTGGTGAGAAGCCGTCTGGGTCAGAGGAGAAGTAGAGACACTTGCTATCAAAGTGGAACAGACAGAGTGAGTGAAGTGCGTTTTTCTTTATTTCCTTTTTGTAAGTCGTGCGCGTTTTTTGGGTAAAGGTAAAAAAAAAAATCCTTTAAAGTAATAAGTTTGTGCATTTTTTGAGATTGCTTTTTGCTTCCACAAGTTTGACTTACTTCTAATACTAATAAGAAAACTGAGAGTTTGATTGCAATGGGATCTGGACAGAGCAATACGTCAAAAGGGAAAACTGAGCCTGATTATGGCGCTCCCAACGTGAGATTTATGGAGATTAATTATGGAAAGGAGAGTGTGGCTCAGTTAGATCTGTGGTTCAATAAGTGCTGTTTCCCGAGAACAGGCAGCCTGAGTGTTAAACAGCTCGAGGCTTCAGAGGTGAGGTTGACAGACTTAGAAAGAAGGGGATTGGAAGTTTGGAGGTAAGGTCAAGATTCAGGCAGATTGGTCAGCTTTTAGTTGTTGGATGAGGGAAGCCAAGCATAGGCAGGGCCCCAAAGGTTTCCCGGTGTAGTGTTCGAAGCTGGATTCGGACCTCGACTCGGCTCCACCTGAACGGCCTCAACCGTATGTTGAACACCACGAACCAGAGGAAGCAGCTGGCCTCTCTGAATCAGCGCTGCTTACAGAGACATTGTTCTTCGGCTGATGACAAGATTGAAAACGGAGTTCCCTGTTCGTTTGGACTGGGAAAAGTGGTGGCGGTTAAGCAGGATGCAGATGAGACTGTCTTTGCTTATCTATACCGCCTGAGACAAGCAGCGATGCAGTATGGTGGACTGACCGAACTTGAGAAAAGTCAAAAGGAGGACACAAAGACAATGACCGTTGTTTCAAGTGCGGCAGAAAGAGACATTGGGCAAGAAACTGCTGTAAAGGGGAAACAACAAGAAAAAAATGGGGCAGATGAGTCTGATTGACTATGTGGTGAGAGCACGAGGACGGCCGAATCTGGTAACGACACTGACCTGGAAAACCAACCAACGCTCCAGACACGTGAGAATACTGACACTAACACAAATACAGAAACACACAACACGCACATCATGACTGATGCAGAGAGTGAGCTTGTTTCTGACGCGATTCTGCACCTTGAATCTAAACACAGAGAGAGTGAGCATAGCAATATGCTGGCTGATTTTTCAGTGGAGGCATACAAACATACACACTGTCAGTAAAGGTGTCGAACTCTCTTTCTTGGTGGATTCCGGGGCCGCAGGATCAGTCGTAAGACGCTGTGATTTTCATCTGAAGGCTAACCCTAAACTGAGTGGGAGATATTAGAAAACAGTTGGGATTACAGGAGTAGCGATTATTGAAAAATACACTGCTCCGCTGAATTGTTTTGATTCTGAGATGGGGAAATCTTTCAGACACTCGTTGTATTCTGACAAATGCCCCATCAATCTGATGGGACGAGATCTCATGTGTAGATTGGGGATTGTTTTGATTTGTACGCCTGACGGCATTCAGGTGAGGAGAGTGAATGAAATGAAGGAAACAGTTTGAGGGACAGTTTGTGTGCAAGTGGAAGATAGATCTCCCTCCCTCTGTTTTGCTGCAGCTCTCAGACACACACACACACATGCTGACGTCACATGCCTGCACTGCTCGGCACACATGGTTCCTATGTCACACACTGACCGTGGTTATGAGGACATCTGGTGTAGTAAAGGACAGGAAAAGGACAGGTTACAGCTAGATTGGTTGTATTGGAATGACGTTAATTGTGCTGTCTCGGTGAAACTTCCTGATTGATTGCATGAGTTGATTTTGTCACAAAACTCTGATCCACACATCTCATTGGTAAATTCCAACCGCGCAGACCTGGGTCTGTGGGTGCGGGAGCTGAACGCCACTCCATGCTGGAAGTCTACAACTGATCCTCATATTGACTTTAATGAGGAAATGAGGGTGTACAGAAAGAAACTAAATTGTGCCATTGAGACTTCCCGTTCAGTTGTGTTTGCAGACAAGACTGGGTTTTGATACTGACATGTGCATGGTTAAATTGTTTGCAGACAAGACTGGGTTTTGATACTGACATGTGCATGGTTAAATCTGTTGCATACATCCCAGAGCTACAGCAGGTTCCCGCTTATCTCTGGGCCAAAAGTAAACATGATGTGCCCTGTGAGGCAAACTGTGATTTGTGATATTGGGCTTTACAAATAAAATTGACCTATTGGTTGATGTTGGTCTGATAAACCAACTGCGAGCCTGTGATAATAACACTTAAATCAGACAACAGACCCTGTCGTAATCAATGTCCTCTCAGACATGAAGCAGTTGAAGGCATTAAACCTGTGTTTGATGATCTGTTGAAAGCGGGCGTGATTGTTCCATGTGCAGACTCTCCTGTGAGAACACCCATATTTACTATGTGTAAAATACGACTTGATGGCAAATCTGCAGAGTGGAGATTTGTGCAAGACCTGCAAGCTGTAAATGCTGTGCAGGCCAGGGAGCCTACGGTCCCAAATCCACATACAATTCTGTCCCAAGTTCCAGCTGATAGCAAATGGTTTTCAGTTGTTAAACTGTCAAATGTTTTTTTTGACTGTTCCAGTACACCAAGAGTCAATTCTGGTTTGCATTTTGATTTGAAATTCTGCTTTGAGAGATAGTTTGGAAACTCTTTTACTGCCTAAAGGAAGTGTTTTGTTGCAGTATGTTGATGACCTGTTGATTGCGAGTGTGACCAGAGAAGATTGTGTTAAAGACACCATCGCCTTGCTGCCCTGATGGCCTGCCCTGTCTCCCTAGCTACCTTTTTCATTTCTTTGCTAAATTGACACATGGTTTGGATCACGTGTCAAAGGGGGGAATGATGAGATGAGATGAGATGAGATGAGATGAGATGAGATACGGAGATACTGGTTTACAAGAGGGTTTTCCAGTTATGCCACAGAGTTTTGCAAAAGATGTGTGATCTGTGCTACTATACTTTATAGTATACCTTTTTATACTAATACTTTTGATCACTTGCAAATGGATTTCATTGAACTAACACCAAGCAAAGGGAAAAAGTTTGTTTTGGTGATTGTGTGCATGTTTTCAAAATGGGTTGAAGCTTTTCCCACAGCTAAACAGGATGCAGCAGCAGTGGCGAAGGCTTTGATGACTCTGATAATTCCCAGGTGGGAAATTCCAGTTGGTGAGTTGGTGAGTATTGACACCATTGTGCATATCACCCAGCCTCTGGAGGGGTTTGTGAGAGAGAGAAAACGCAACTTTTAAAAACAAACTTGTGAAAGTGTGTGAGGAGACTAACTATGTCATGGACAAAAGCTCTTCCTATTGTGTTGATGCACATGAGGGCTAGAAGGAGGAGCAGAAATGGATTCAGTCCATTTGAGATCTTATTTGGCAGACCTCTCAATACCGGGATTGGGCCCGTTAAAAGGCAGTTGCCAGACACTGGTCACTGCGAGGATGAAATGTTACGATATTGTGCAATCTTGTCTTCTGTTTTGTCTGAAATCTACCAACAGGTGAAAGCTGCCCTGCCCAAACCAGCGGAAGGGAAGGAACTTGGAGCAGGTATGGACCTGTGGTCCTGGTTTTCTTTGAGTGGATGGAAAGCGTCATTATTGCATCTGTTTGCCCCTGTCGTGCTGGTTCTGCTGATGCTGTGCATTTTTATGTGTTGCATCGTTCCCTGTGTGAGATCTTTGATTACATCAATGGTATCATCTGCTGTAGGGCACTACGGGCAGATGGATCTGTGGACTCCTCCTTACAGTTCACAGGAGTCACTCGTTTAAGTTTTATTCTGATTCACATCTATGTGTTTTAGTTTAGAAATGTTTTGATCATTAAAGTTGATTCATTAGTAGTTTGATTAGTATATCACATTTAATCACACTTAGCAATCGCATTTTTACATTACACTACTTCACATTGATTACACTTAGCATTAGGTTAGTCGACACCATATTTACCCGATTCATTGTTTTGATTTTTATTTTCCTTTTTTTTTTTCTTATCTCCATTTTTCATTATTATTCATCTTCATTCGCTTTATATGAACGTTTGCATGACAGTCAGAGTTCCCTTAATTGATTTGTTACTATTGTGTATTCTCATTTAAGACATTTTTCATTTATGCTTATCTTGCCTTAGCTTAGAGTGTGGTATAAGGGATTTTTGCCCTCATCATATAGAGGTTTTTCCCTTATTAGGTAGTGTAGTTAGACGGACAAGTCTTTTACCTTCTCCTTTGCCATATAGGGAGGGGGATGTTTGGCTTGCCTGTGCTTATGGCCTGTGACTTCTGCCTGGGTTTTTGTCTCCCATGTTGGAGGCTGGTGGTACTGGCGTTTGGCTGGTACGGGTGGAACTCGTAAGACATAAGGTTGTAAGATAATTTTCCATGCTTATGGTTTAGCAAGAGAATGCTAAAAAGGGTGGAATGTGATGGAAAATTCTGGTATTTAAACACCTTTAATCTATAATGTGTTGTATAAGGTTACTTGTTTTGATGAAACTGAACTTCTAACCTAATGNACATCCCAGAGCTACAGCAGGTTCCCGCTTATCTCTGGGCCAAAAGTAAACATGATGTGCCCTGTGAGGCAAATTGTGATTTGTGATATTGGGCTTTACAAATAAAATTGACTGATTGGTTGATGTTGGTCTGATAAAACAACTGCGAGCCTGTGATAATAACACCTAAATCAGACAACAGACCCTGTCGTAATCAATATCCTCTCAGACGTGAAGCAGCTGAAGGCATTAAACCTGTGTTTGATGATCTGTTGAAAGCGGGCGTGATTGTTCCATGTGCAGACTCTCCTGTGAGAACACCCATATTTCCTATGTGTAAAATACAACTTGATGGCAAATCTGCAGAGTGGAGATCTGTGCAAAACCTGCAAGCTGTGAATGCTGCTGTGCAGGCCAGGGAGCCTACGGTCCCAAAATCCATATACAATTCTGTCCCAAGTTCCAGCTGATAGCAAATGGTTTTCAGTTGTTAAACTGTCAAATGTTTTTTTTTGACTGTTCCAGTACACCAAGAGTCAATTCTGGTTTGCATTTTGATTTGAAATTCTGCTTTGAGAGATAGTTTGGAAACTCTTGTACTGCCTAAAGGAAGTGCTTTGTTGCAGTATGTTGATGACATTTTGGTTGCGAGTGAAACCAGAGAGGGCTGTGTTAAAGACACCCTCACCTTGCTGACTCATTTGGCTGAACAGAGCCATAAAGCCAGCCTGTCAAAGCTACAATTTGTTGTACAAGAGGTCACATTCCTGGGTCACGTGATCTCTCCTGAGGGAAAGACCCTCACATCCAAGCGCATTGAAGCCATTCAAAAGATCCCAAAAACCTGAGAAAAAAATGGGGCTAAAAAAACGAGTCATGCCATTTTTAGGGATGACAGGCTACTGCAGGCAATAATTATGCTGAAACTGAGGCACCATTAGCAGCAATTGCTCATGGGAAAGGCCTGAAAGCATCTGATCATGTCATTTGGACTCCTGACACAGAGAAATCTTTTGTTGATTTGAAACTTTCTTTGCAAACACCTCCTACTCTTGGACTGCCTGACTGTACACGACCATTTACCCAGACTGTTGACGAAAAGGGTGGGTACATGACTTCTGTACTGTTACAAGAACACGGGGGGAAACAACGACCTGTAGCTTATTTTTCACCTAAACTTGATAGTGTTGCTGCAGTTGACACACATGACTGTGTAGCTGTGATAAATTCTGCTTGCTCTCCCAAGCCAGATTTGAGAGACACACCGATTGCCAACGCTGATTTGAATCTTTGTAGATGGATCAGCTTCGAGAGACCCTAGCACTGGTAAAAATGTTTCAGGTTTTGTCGTCACAACACTGCAGGAGACAGTGATCGCATGTCCTTTGTCATCCTCACATTCAGCTAAAGCGGCTGAATTGGTGGCTCTGACAGAGGCATGTAAACTGGCAGGGGGCAAATATGTAAATAATATGACAGCAGATATGCTTAGGGTGTGGTTCATGATTTTGGACAAATTTGGAAGAATAGGGATTTCTTAACTTTAACGGGGAAAACTATTGCTCATCATATGTTGTGTCTGCTCTTTTGGATGCTGTGCTGCTGCCAAAACAATTTGCTGTGTGTAATGTGAAGCTCACACTAACACTGCAAAAGCAGCCTCAAAGCTGCCGTTGTTTTCAGCCTTGCATGTCGCTTCACTAACCCCTGCTTCTACTCCTACAGTCGTGGCTACGGCTGAGATAACAGACCTGCAGATAAGGGCCTCTCCGGCTGAGAAGGCCGTTTGGAAAAAAGCAGGATGTACTGTGGATGTTAAAGTGTGGACGGGCCCTGATGGCCTGCCCTGTCTCCCTCGCTATCTTTTCCATTTCTTTGCTAAATTGACACATGGTTTGGACCACGTGTCAAAGGGGGGAATGGTTGATGAGATACATAGATACTGGTTTACAAGAGGGTTTACCAGTTATGCCACAGAGTTTTGCAAAAGTAGTGTGATCTGTGCTACAATGTGGACAGGCTGCTCATCCACCTCCAGAAAGACCTTTTGATCACTTGCAAATGGATTTCATTGAACTAACACCAAGCAAAGGGAAAAAAGTTTGTTTTGGTGAGTGTGTGCATGTTTTCAAAATGGGTTGAAGCTTTTCCCACAGCTAAACAGGATGCAGCAGCAGTGGCGAAGGCTTTGATGACTCTGATAATTCCCAGGTGGGAAATTCCAATTGGTGAGTTGGTGAGTATTGACACCATTGTGCATATCACCCGGCCTCTGGAGGGGTTTGTGAGAGAGAAAACGCAACTTTTAAAAACAAACTTGTGAAAGTGTGTGAGGAGACTAAGATGTCATGGACAAAAGCTCTTCCTATTGTACTGATGAACATGAGGGCTAGAAGGAGGAGCAGAAATGGATTCAGTCCATTTGAGATCTTGTTTGGCAGACCTCTCAATACTGGGATTGGGCCTGTTAAAAGGCAGTTGCCAGACACTGGTCACTGCGAGGATGAAATGTTACGATATTGTGCAACCTTGTCTGTTTTGTCTGAAATCCACCAACAGGTGAAAGCTGCCCTGCCCAAACCAGCGGAAGGGAAGCTGCATGACCTCAATGCAGGCGACTACGTTGTGGTGAGAGATCTGAGACGAAAGAACTGGAAAGCTCGCAGGTGGCCCCTGTGGAGAAGGGTTTTGGGGGTCTCCTGCCAAGGTGGGGAACAGTAAACAATGCACACAAGATTGATGCTGTAGCTGTGGACTTGGAAAATCTCACAGACAACGTGGCTGCAGGATTCGGCTCACTCACACCAGCAGTACAGGGCCTCAGAAATGTGGCTCTGCAGAACAGGATAGCTATGGATTTAGTCCTGGCCAGCCAAGGGGGGTTTGTCATATTGTGGGTACTGATTGCGGTACATACATACATACATCACTGATAACATGACACATGTGGTTGCTCATCTTAATGACCTGTTGCATCCGGAGAAGAGCTGTGACACTGAACTTGGAGCAGGTATGGACCTGTGGTCCTGGTTTTCTTTGCGTGGATGGAAAGTGTCATTATTGCATCTGTTTGCCCCTGTCATACTGGTTCTGCTGATGCTGTGCATTTTTATGTGTTGCATCGTTCCCTGTGTGAGATCTTTGATTACATCAGTGGTATCATCTGCTGTAGGGCGCTACGTGCAGATGGATCTGTGGACTCCTCTTTACAATTCACAGGAGTCACTCGTTTAAGATTTATTCTAATTCACATTTATGTGTTTTAGTTTAGAAATGTTTTGATCATTAAAGTTGATTCATTAGTAGTTTGATTAGCAATCACATTTAATCACACTTAGCAATCACATTTTTACATTACACTACTTCACATTGATTACACTTAGCATTAGGTTAGTTGACACCATATTTACCCGATTCATTGTTTTGATTTTTATTTTCCTTTTTTTTTTAGTTTTCTTATCTCCATTTTTCATTATTATTTCATTATTCATCTTCATTCGCTTTATATGAACATTCGCATGACAGTCAGAGTTCCCTTAATTGATTTGTTACTATTGTGTATTCTCATTTAAGACATTTTTCATTTATGCTTATCTTGCCTTAGCTTAGAGTGTGCTATAAGGGATTTTTGCCCTCATATAGAGGTTTTTCCCTTATTAGGTAGAGTAGTTAGACGGACAAGTCTTTTACCTTCTCCTTCGCCATATAGGGAGGGGGATGTTTGGCTTGCCTGTGCTTGTGGCCTGTGACTTCTGCCTGGGTTTTTGTCTCCCATGTTGGAGACAGGTGGTACTGGCGTTTGGCTGGTACAGGTGGAACTCGTAGGACATAAGGTTGTAAGATAATTTTCCAAGCTTATGGTTTAGCATGAGAATGCTAAAAAGGGTGGAATGTGATGGAAAATTCTGGTATTTAAACACCTTTAATCTATAATGTGTTGTATAAGGTTACTTGTTTTGATGAAACTGAACTTCTAACCTAATGATGTGTGTCGCTCATTTAACCCCTACTGTGACAGCAGTGAGAGACACCAAGGTCACGAGCCAGGGAGGCTCAGATACCAAGATTATGAGCCAGGGAGGACACCAAGTGTCCTTGTTAGTCTGAAGAGATGTTGTGTTTTAGGAATGTCAAGGTGCCACATATTTTGCCTGTTGATGTGCATGTGTTATGGGAACTATAAAGATAGCAGGGCGAGAAGACTTGCTAGGCATTCACTGACTGACTGTTCATGTGGTTGTATGTGTGAGTGTCTCCATTCATGAATGCTTATTAAAACTCAAGAAAGACAGCCGACGTGTGAAGACTTTTTCTTTAAACTGTTCATTAAATAGTAGTTTTGCCACCACACCACAAAGATACAAAACTTGAAAGAGATGTAAAACAACCATAAAAAGATGCAAAACTGTTACAAAACAACAACCAGAACTTCAAATAAACATTAAACATCTATAAAAACATGTGCGATGTCTTTAAGTGACTTTTAAAATCGTAAAGTAACCCAGTGGATCACGGTGCCTGGTGGAGGTCACCTGTCTCTTCAGCCACTCACAGCCTTGTTTGTTTTAGGTAATAATAACGTGTCAGAATAAAGGTGGTAATTAAAATACTTCATCCAGCACCTTCAACAGAAGCTGTGGTACACAGTGGTACAGTCAGCGAGCACGTCGACGCTCTCACTGCTGTGAGGATTGAACCTGTGATGTTTTGATTATGGGGCCGACTCTCTAACCTGCTGCCAGGTTACATAAAACCTGCGCCAACACATAACCGCTGTCTTTGTTTGGAGGTGCTGGAGCCACAAGAGCCCCCAGCACCCCGAGGTGTTTACTGGAGGCAGCAGCTGCACGAGAGATGCCCAAAGAAAGGAGCTCTTTCACCTGGGGGCTGTGAGGGGGAGACAGAGGGTGGGCGGTGCAGGGAGATGAGGGTATGACAGAAGGAGAGGTGAGTTAGAGAGATAAGAGAAAGTCATGGTGAGACAGTGAGAGACGAAGAAAGCAAAGGGAGCAAGTAAAGTATAAAAAGGGGGAAAGGATTTGTAGTTTGCTGCTTTGTGGAGCACAGTGTCTGTAGTCTACAATGGATTTGAGCAGGAAACAGTTTTCACCGTGCACAACGACCACTGAAGCCTCAAAGTGCTCAGTTTGTTCCATGAAGAGTGAGAGTCTGCAGCCATGCCAGCAGCTGTGTGAGGCTGCATTCAGGTACAACACTGTACTCACAATGACAGTGCTAACATGCTCATGTTTAGCAGGATTTAGCTCATGGTGCAGAGGGCCCTGGGTTCCTCCTGGTGCAGAGGGCCCTGGGTTCCTCCTGGTGCAGAGGGCCCTGGGTTCCTCCTGGTGCAGTGGGCCCTGGGTTCCTCCTGGTGCAGAGGGCCCTGGGTTCCTCCTGGTGCAGTGGGCCCTGGGTTCCTCATGGTGCAGTGGGCCCTGGGTTCCTCCTGGTGCAGCAGGCCCTGGGTTCCTCCTGGTGCAGAGGGCCCTGGATTATTGAATTTGCCTCAGTCCACCCCGAGTTAAAAGCAGAGCAAGCAGATGTTGCTGCAGAGTTACAGACATGTTGATTATCCACAGTTACATACACTCATCTTTGGAGGAAGAAACATGTCTTAGAATGCTGATCACTCTTCATCCTCTCTGTAAAGTTGGATCGCCTGTCCTCGGTTTCGAAACATTCTCTGTTGTTGATTCCTACTGAATATGACCCCTTGACTTTTACCCAAACAAAACACAGGCATTTGTTTCCAATGAAAACACAAGCGGAACAATTCAAAACAGAGGCTCGCACCAGCATTCTTTGGTTTTTAAAGGAAGATGAAATGAGTTTGTGCTCCATCGGTTGCCACAGAAATGCCTCTCTGTTTCTCCTCTGACTTTCTCAGCAGCACAGAGACCAAAAAGACGAAGAGTATCTGAGCACTTAATTCAGGCTTTCATACGAATATCCTGTTTTTCATTGTCACAACAGATATTCATGTTAATTACAGGTAGTCTGCAGAGTTTTTCTTTATTTACATCTAGTAGCACTATGGATCTGTTTTATGTACTCTATACTCTGTATACTTTAACATGCAGGAAAAAATAGTAATGAAAAATAATTTGGCTTTGCAAATGTTACGTGAAAAAGGAAATGCACTGAACACATTTGTTGGATCTTCAAGAGCCACACAGTGAGGTTTGGTGAGTAAAACTTTATGTAAACAGAACTTTTGTTTGTTTACAAGAAAACACCACAGGGCACCTTTAACTGTACTTTAAACGCAAATACATAATTACAGCTTGATAAACACTGTCAAAACCGCCGAGGTGACACATAAAATAAGTACGTAAAGCTTTGTGTTGCAGTTTTAAGAACCAATATTACAAAGTGCTTCAGAGTGAAAAACATAATAAGCATTTGGATTAACATTTGAATCAAAGAAAAAATCATGAAATAATAACAACAAATAAGGGCAAGGAAGTGTCAATAAAAAAAACATTGGGAATAAATAGATCAATAAGTTTAAAACACGCAAAAACTAGACTTACCGCCTTGCAGTTGTACGCCTCTGTTAGTCTCGCTCACCAGACCTTTCTCAAGAAAAGAAAGGTCTGGCTGGGCCGACTCTCACTGTGTAACACGCCCACAAAAATATCGCCTACAGGACGCGAACCATGGAAGAAAAATGGCTACATCCCCGCAAGATCAAACACCGCAAAAGTTAGTAAAAACGTGTTGAAAACTGCAACCGGAGGTGGTAGGGCGGGACTTCAGCGGGTGGCTCGTTCCGCCCAATGAGAGGCTGATCTTTGCAGCGAACTTCCACCCACTCAGAATACGCCCTGTGAACCAGTCCAGTTTCTCTGACACATACACAGAAGATCTATACAATCAGCACAGTTTCAAGATTAGAGTCACCAATTCAGTATCTGACCAAATGTCTCCCCTTCTGTTCCTGAGCCTGACCTTTGACCTTTTGAATATAAAATGTCATCACTTCATCATTTGATCCTGTTAGACATTTGTGTGACATTTTGTCATAATTAGCAAATGGATTCCTGAGTTATGGCCAAAAACAGGTTTTGTGAGGTCACAGTGACCTTGACCTTGGAACACTAAATTCGAATCAGTTCACTGTTGAGTTTAAGTGGACATTCTTGTCAAATTTGAAGAATATCCCTCAAGGCATTCTTGAGATTTGTTCACAAGGATGAGACAGACACAAGGTCACAGTGACCTTGACTATCGTTTTATCCTACTAGACATTTGTGTAAAATTTTGTCATAATTGGCACATGAATTCCTGAGTTATAGCCAAAAACATGTTTTCTGAAGTCACAGTTACCTTGACCTTTGATCACTATATTCTTACCACTTCGTCTTTTACTCAAAGTGACCGTTTGCACCAAATTTGAAGAACTTCCCTCAAGGTGTTCTTAAGATATCACATTCACAAAAATGAGACAGACAAGGTCACAGTGACCTTGACCTTAGACAGCCAAAATCTAGATCATGACTGAGTCCATGTTAACGTTTGTGTCAAATTTGCGGAAATTTTGTCAAGGCTTTTTGAGATATCCCATTCCCAAGAATGAGACTGATGAGGTCACAGTGACCCTGACCTTTGACCTTTGACCACCAAATTCTAATCAGTCCAATTGTTGAGTTTAAGTGGATGTTTGTGCCAAATTTAAAGACATTTCCTCAAGGCATTCTTGAGATGTGTTTTCAAGGATGAGACAGACACAAGGTCACAGTGACCTTGACCATCATTTTATCCTACTAAACATTTGTGTGAAATTTTGTCATAATTGGCACAAATTCTTGAGCTTGACCTAGATCTTTGAACTTTGATCATTAAATTCTAATCAGTTCATCTCTGACTCAAAGTGGATGTTTGTGTCAAATATCACATTCATGCAGATATCACATTCACAAGAATGAGAAAGACAAGGTCACAGTGACCTTGACCTTTGACCATCAGCTACCAAATTCTAATGAGGTCCTCAGTGAATCCAAGTGGACTCAAATTTGGAGAAATACCCTCAAGGCTTTCTTGCATTGATGAGAATGTGGCGGTCAGTCAGACAACCCCAAAACACAATGCCTCTGGCAACGACTGTCACCAGTGCAGAGGCATAAAAATGATTAAAAAAAATGACACAGACATTCTTTTAGACCCCAAAATGATAACATTGGGACTTGATGTCAGTTGGACTGAAGTATATCGGTTGGATGGATGCTGATATATAAAATATTTATAATATAGAAATGTAAAGGATAGTGAGGTGAACATTTGGGCCGTTTGGTTAATACTTTAATCAATGGTTGTTTGGAGAATTGAAATGACACTTGTTCTATTTTTAAAGCAGTAACAGGTCGGCTACTTCACCTGTAGTTTGGGATTAATCTGGGATGAGATTGCATGTGATGAAGATGATGATGATGAAGTTTTAACTGAGAACACATGATGACAGGATTTTCCATTTCGTAACGAGCTCTTCCCAGGGGTTTACGGATAATTCCTGTTTTCTTTGCATCTGACTCTGTGATGGCTCTTTGGCATGAATGACCATGTGAAACAGGAATGAGTAATTTGGCTCTCTGTGGCAAAACCCATTCAGACTTCAGCAGATTTTAACCATGACTAATCCTAAATGAATGGGACTCATTTGGGCAACTGTGACATGTTTTAATGTTTGGAACAAGGATTTCAAAACATGTCTCTGTCTCTCCTGTGACTCCAATCTGAAGTTGAGTCATGCCTTCTTTTCTTTGCTTCTTAAGGCCTTTTCCTGCACAATAACATTTTTTGTCTCATTGTGTCTCCTCATGGCTGAAATCAAACCCACGCTCTCGGGCAGAGTAGTGTAATTTCAAATTGTAGCCAACATGTGATTTGTGTTTCACAGCTTCTTCTCATGGCACTGTGCGACATTATTGGAGCATCAGATTGCAACCACTACTGTTGACCACTGATGAAAGCCCCGTCTCTCTGACTCAACATGTGTTGTATTTCAGCGTTCGGTCAGTGACTAGCACAGTGCCTGAACGAGATGTGCCTGTTCGGAAGAGGTTGATAGTTTGGCCTCCGGTGTTGCTGCCTGCAGCTTTCTCAAGAAGCACTCATCCAAACAACTTCACACTCAACTCTGTGCTTCCTTGGGTCCTGAGCTACACACCTGCCATGACATAGTTAAGTCCCCTACTAATGCAAGGGCAAGGTTCTCAAACTTTATTCAGCAATGAACCTTTGAAATATGTTTTCAGCCAAATACTTCCTAACCAGTGCAAAAACATTTTAGGTAGAAAAAAAGCACATGTATTTCACGCTACAATTGAAATGTTCAGAATTTCAGAATTCATCACTAGATTCATGGCAAACCGTTTTTTTGTCATCATGCAATAAGAGAAAGAACTGTAGTTGCATTGAACGGCATCTTTTCAATAAGTTGCACTTACAGTTTATGGATATAATTATTTTAGGAATTATGCACTGATATTTTTTAAATTAACATTTTAATCTAGAATTACCGCCATGTAGTTGTATGCCTCCGCGCAGCAGTCATGTTAGTCTTACAGCGTACGGTCATGTCTGTGGAGCCATGGATGCTTCACACACAGCAGATCTATACAAACAGCACAGTTTCAAGACCAATTCAGTATGTGACCAAATGTCTCCCCTTCTGTTCCTGAGATGTGACGTTGAGTTAAGGACAGAAAAGTGTTTTATGCAGAACATTATAATGTCACAGTGAAGCTGGGCTTTGACCTTTTAGATATAAAATGTCATCACTTCATTAATTCATCCTGTTAGACATTTGAGAATTCTTGAGATATGGCCAAAAACATGTTTGAGATCACAGTGACCTTTGACCACCAAATTCTAATAATTCATTCTTGAGTCCAAGTGAATGTGGACA
Source organism: Epinephelus moara (assembly GCF_006386435.1). Lineage (NCBI taxonomy): Eukaryota > Metazoa > Chordata > Actinopteri > Perciformes > Serranidae > Epinephelus > Epinephelus moara. Next base: position 49,786,461 of record NC_065529.1, on the reverse strand, counting down.
TTCCCTCGAGGTGTCTTTGAGATATTGCATTTACTAGAATGAGACAGATGGGAGGTCACGTTGACTTGACCTTTGACCACCAAATTCTAATCAGTTCGTTGTTGAGTCCAAGTTAACTTCTTTGCCAGATTTGACGAAATCCCCTTAAGCTGTTCTTGAGATATCGCGTTCATTAGAATAGGACTGAAGAACGGACAACCCAAAAACATAATCCCTCCGGTTATGGCTCTCATAAGCACAGAGGCGTCATAAATCTCATGCACCCACTGCAATACTCCAAAGCTCCATTTGAGACTCACTCTGGTGGAGAATAGGTACCATGTGGGTTCAAAAGCTCACACAAATATTTTACAGCCTCAGTGAAGACAAAGTCCGAAGGAAATAGGGTTATTCGAAAAGTTAAATCACTGATGCTTAAAGTGTTTGCCATCCATCCATCCATCCATCCCTCTCTCCAGCTCCTCCTGGAGGACCCCAAGGCGTTCCCAGGCCAGATGAGATATGTAATCCCTCCAGTGTGTTCTGGGTCTGCCCCGGGGCCTCCTACCAGTGGGACATGCCCTGAAAACCTCTATCCAGAGGCACCCAGGAGGATCCTGATCAGATGCCTGAACCACCTCAACTGACCCCTTTCAATGTGAAGGAGCAGCGGCTCTACTCCGAGCTCCCTCCAGATGTCCGAACTCCTCACCTCATCTCTGAAGGCCCATTTATGCTGCCTTTACGTACGAAAATGTATACGTCCGTTTCAAACGATGTTACCGTCACTGCNAAAGCTTGTTTAGTGGACTAACTTTGCACTTGAAGGTTGCCCGTTCACTTATGTTTTAACAGGTCTGACGCTACTAATGCGCCCCGGCTGTATCAGGCTAACGGCTAACATGCTAACTATTATTTCTCGTCACTAGTCACTTGAAACAAATTTAGGACGATAGGAGACAGGTTGAAATAAACCGAAATTTCCCTTTAAGGCTGAGCCCAGACACCCCTCTGAAGAAACTCATATATGCTACACAATGTGTATAAAATGCGACCCATAGATCTCAAGAGCTTACACACGGCATGTGTATATTCGATTCATTTTTGTGGAGAAAATCGAAGGACAGACCCACAGACCCACAGAGGGATGGTTGGAGACTTCTTCCGTTTAGTTAAAGTACTAATTAAAGGTGGTTAAAGGTTTCACAGCTACGTTAACCAACTACTTCTACCTCTGCTCTTGTAGATTATTATGTGTTAATGTGGTCATAATGTCTTCAGTGCCTCGTGATGAGTAAGACGTACCTCCGACGCAGTGCTGTCAGAATCCAGTGTCACGCAGCCTCGTGCAGCGGGTCAAGAGCCGTCTGATTCTACGATTAATCATCAGCGGCAGTTGGTGCAGAACGTTGGGTATGAAGAAAATGTTCAGTGTAAATGAACTGAACTTCAGCCTCAGCTTGTGTGCATGCAATATGTATTTGTCTGCAGGTGTGTGTGTGTTCCAGTGTTTGGATAAAAGTGTCATAATATTATTATGGGATGGAGATGCCAAGAAAGACAATAGCAGTGTAATCCGGCCCTCCTGTCAAACACACTTTAGTCCCATACAACGAGAGCTAAACTGGACAGTGTGTGTGTGTGTGTGTGTGTGTGTGTGTGTGTGTGTGTTAAAGTACCAGTATTTCCCCTGGTGATGACAAGGTGTGGTGGACCACCCTGTTGAGGAGCTGTCTGTTCTGGACTTGTGTTATTGATCTCAGTGTTGTAACGCCAAATGTTGAGTATGCTGACTCAGAGCCACTTCGTACTTCCCAGAAACAGTTTTGGAAGAAACAAAAGTGCATATGTGTGTGTGTGTGTGTGTGTGTGTGTGTGTGTGTGTGTGTGTGTGTGTGTGTGTGTGTGTGTGTGTCCTAGATGTTTGTATCAAACTTAATTTAGGGCCGGATAGAGAGATGAAAGGAATCAACCTCCTGCTGTAATCAGTTCAAGGCTGACCCCTTCTGTCTTTTCACACGAGCAAACAAACTGCCCATCAGTACCGACTGCTGCAGATGTGAAGGCTTGGTGCAGTACCTGTTTACCAGGAAGTCCTTTTGTTTCTGCAATGAATTATGTTTATTATTTATTATCCTTTATACAGCAGTCAGATTGTACTCGTTTTTACACATTTTTATGTAGGATTTTTTTTCTTTTGATAGAATAGCCATGTTAAAATAGTCATGAGTGATGCAGTCCCTCACTGCCTAGCGTGACTTCTGTGGTTAGTGTTTTAGCTTCAGTTGATTATAATGGACACTCTGCATGCTGCAGCAGATGTGTCGCTCTGCATCTGTGTCCCATGTCTTTCTGCCATAATGATTCAATTATGGTAAAATGCAAGATAAGTTGACGAGCTAGCTCATAGTGATGTTTATGAAGGTTTATCTGTGCAAGCTTGGAAGATGACACATGACCTGCAACTTCTACTACAGTCATACGTCATCTTCCAGTTTTAGCAACAACCTTCTATGTTTACCTGTGAGCACATAATCATTTGTCAAAAAATATTTGGCGAACAGTGGGACTAATCAACACTGTCAGGAAATGACTGAGGAAAATATGAAGTATCATAAAAACTGAGCGTACTGTTAGTTCAGGCAGGTTTAAACTGCTCTGACCTGCCTACTGTTGCTGCTTCCTCTGCAAGCTGCTTTGCAAGCTGCCTCCACCCCAGCTCCTCCTTCTCATGCTGTGTCTGACTTATCAGTGTCATTTCTGTTTGTCATTGATGCTGCTCTGTTCTGTTCCCGTCTTTGCTGCTGCTCTCCCTGCCTCAGGCCCTGATCATACAGGACATATTTTACAGGTTGCAGTAAGACCAGTTGGTCCAGGAGCTTTGCCTCCATGATGGCCGTCTCCAGGCATGTCTTAGGGTGACTCAGATGCAGTTTGACAACCTCATCAGGCCGTATAGTTCTGGGTCACCAGCAACCACTACCACCAGTTTCTCCTCCAGTGTTTGCCAGCTGTAAACTTGTTGTCGTGGCCACCACAGAAGGCCCGTCTCTCAAATCATCCGATCGAACAATGAGGCATTTTTCCGCTCTGAGTTGAAGCTTTTTCCAGGCATGTAGAGCACAGACAGGCGAGCCGCGTCGCAACGCAAAAACAGCGAGCAAAAAGCTTCATTCTTATTAAAAACAATTACAAGAAGTCGCCTCCAGCTGCTAAAACACATCCTGTGTGATCAGAGCCTTGGGCTTTCCATGTAGGCGCACGGAAGGGCAGTGAGGTTTGCTCTTTTCGCCTAAGACTACCTGTGCAGGTGTAGGAAAGGCAGAGAGGCCCTAGAACAGAGCTGTACAGCCAAATATAACACTGCAAATGGAAATAAAGTTTTCCTTTGAAATACCAAAATGCTTTCATGCTGAAGGGATGAATCTCAACTAACTAACTAACTCAAAATAAAGATTTTTTTGTGGATAATTTCTTGTAGCATTTTACACTTACATTTTAAAGATATCAAGTATACTTTTGCCTCAGTTGGTCGGGGTGACATTCTGCTGCTCCTGTCTCTGCACAGCGTCAAATAAAATCCATAAAATGCCAAAAAGTAATCTTGAGATTGCAGTCAGAGTGACGCCTCTCGTGCCGCCTCGTCCGTGCGCCTGTAATGTCAACACTTTTCTGGGAGTGGATGAATGCTCATAAAATGGCCTTTATATCCCACAATAAGCCAAACTCACTAACCTGCGGTGCAATTTCCCAAATGCACAGCTCCAATATTCACTTAGCCCCTCTGACCTGCTGTACAATAGCACTGCGTTAATGTAAGAAGCCTTTGGGAAGCCGGGCAGAGAGGTGAGTGTGTTAATATGAGCCGAGTGTTGACAGCTTGAGGGGGTCATATAGGCTCGTTACGTGAGGACAAACTGTGGAGGTTTGTATCCAGCTTCAATAAAACGATATGAGATCTTTCTGTCTGTCTCACTTCCACTTCTCTGTCATTCAGCCTGGATTTCTTCGTTAATAAATCACACCAAGAAAGTAAGACAGTCTCTCTGTCTCACTCTCTTTGCTGCCTGATCACGTTTCTCTCCCCTTTTCTTTTCTTCCTGTGACAGAGGCTACTTTCACATTACAAGCAAATGTGGCTTGAATCTGATTTTTCTGCTCTCATGTGACACATATCTAATTTTTTCAGAGTAGCGTGGACACAAAAATCAGATTTGATCTGGGCGGCTTTTATTTGTGGTCCTAAACGCAAAACGTTTCCAATCATTGCCCATGCACTTGCTGTGAGAACGCTCATATCGGAATTTGTGTGTGTTTTTCCCAAACATCTATCATTTTCCTCTTCCTACTTCACTGTGCAGGCACAGATCAATCACCACACAGAATCAGAAAGGTCAGCTGAAACTATAGAAGGGTGACAGCGTTGTCGTGAGGTGCCGATAGAGACACTGGATTTCAGCACTTGATAAAATCAAGGTATTTTAAAACCCTCCACATCACACAGGTTGTTCTCGTGTACATTTCCTATGAAAAGTAGCGCTCCCAAATTTGTACATATCCCACACAGTGACGAGCCAGTCATTTGTGCATAACACATGTATTTAGGAAGGCTGCAGTCACCTGACCAAATGCGCTGACGTAAGTAAAGAAGGAAGTGGTTGTGAGCGGTCCAATTAGGAGGCAGGTTGTTGGGGGTGGATGGGGCACAAAAACAGGGACTTTCCACCAGGGCTTTCCCAAGGAGACTGGTGTTTGAATCTGAGTGAACTTTGAGTCAGTAATTTGACTTGCCTAAGCCTTTGTAACTTTACATTAAATACCTAACATCACTCGTGAGTCACAAATTTGTAGGAGACTGTTGTACGAGGATACATTGAGACAGTAGTAGCAAGATGACAAATTGCGTTGAATACCCGCAAGCTGTTGCTCCATTATTGATTTAATCCAAAACAACAGCAAGCAACGCTCTTTTTTGTTCTGCAACGATTTCTCACTTGCCTTCTTCATCCTCTCTCCCCAACCTGTGAAATACAACATGTCCACAGAGGTTGTCACGGTTTGAACTTGTGCTATTTTTGGTTCCAGTTGGGAACAAACTTTCTGGGTTCCGAACCAATTACGTTTGGTTGAAATGCTCTGAATGGATCGGACTAGCTGCTTTGCTATGACGTCATACATCAGCACGTTCCAGATAGAGGGAAGGCAACAGAAGGCAAAGATAACCAACACTGCCAACACTGATTTGTGCTGTTTTCAGCTGTTTCAATTGATCAAATTGGGAAATAACAAAGGCCTAGTCCTGAAATAGTACAACGTAAGTCTGAAGGAGCAGAGTCAACTCATTAACACATTAATGATAAAGCATTGTGTTAAAGTTGGATGCAGTTACAATTTGCTGTGGCAACCTCTCTGTGTTTTAAGCCATGACCCGGAACAGCATCTCACCAGACCTATGGGTTGACCTAGTAGGTAGAAAATAGTGGCAAAATTCAGCTAATGTTGGCCAAGAACATTCATCTGGCAACGGTGCAGTCATGGACAGAGGTGAAATGTTGCAAGACAGTTGTACTAAAGCTCATTTACTCACCCGACCAAAAACAAGACCGCAGTTGTTTCAGTTGTGGATCTAATTGCACACAAAATAGTTACAGTCCACTGGACTCGCTGTGTAACGTCAGTAATGATAAGAGGTCTGTAGGACGAGTCCATCTGTTACGATAATTGTGTCCACACTGAGCACTTTTTGCCCGACATCTTAATTTTGTGCGTCATAATAATCACTTGATTGGAAACAAGATGTTAAAGGGATAGTGCACCCAAAAATGAAAATTCAGCCATTATCTACTCACCCATATGCCGAGGGAGGCTCAGGTGTAGTCTGTAGCGCTCATGTGTGTGCTTGCATGCGAGACCAGCGAAAGCACGTGACCACACATGAACGCGGTGCCCATGTCTCATGGTCTTGTGCAAGCACACACACGTGAGCGCGGTGCACAGAGAGGCAGTCAGAGCTACAGGCTACAATGAGGCTAAAAACAGAGTTCAAATGACGTTTTTCCAAACAACTTTTTATGTCGGGGCTTCAGGACACTTGGATCACTACGGACGAGCAGTATGGAGATATTTTGTGGTTTCAATTATGTGTTTTTGGACGTTTGAATCTGGGGCGCCGTCAGCCTCCATTAGGTGGAGTTGTGTTGCTACCTCCTCTCCCCTTGGATCTCTGCAAGTGATGTGAGGACTCTAAAACTTCACCTGAGCCTCCCTCGGCATATGGGTGAGTAGATAATGGCTGAATTTTCATTTTTGGATGCACTATCCCTTCAAGCCCAGTTTGGACCAAATATTCGTAAACCGTTTCAGAACATTGCAGAGAAAAGTTGCAGTGGTGTGAACTGGTCGGTCTGAGCTCCACTCAAACCGGCTGATGGTGTCACCTGACACTCAGCTGGTCAAATAGTTGGTGGCTGGTTTTAGAACGTAAAGCATCAAAGCATCTTTGGTCTGCACTGGGCTTTAGGTGCATGAAACTGAACAGAACCTGTTTCACATTTGTGGAAATGGAGTTTTCATGTTGACTGAATGAGTGCTAAATGTTTTTACGAAGAGACCGAGCGACTTCCAGTTCCTGCCTGAATTACCACAAGGTTCCATAGAGTCTTCTATTTTTGCTGGAGCACAACGCAACAATTCAGCACAGAGCAGATCGTGCGGGGCAGGAAGTCGTGCACATAAACAAAATAAAACATCTGGTTCATTTTCAAAATAAAATACACAGTGTTCACGGCGGATCATATTTCCCTGCACTACACCTTGAAAACGTCATAATGGGTGGAGGCAGGCCTGAAGTCAACAGGTCAGAGGTTTTCAGACGTCATTACACCCCGTTGACACCATGGACGAGGAGATGATAATCATGGAGGTGCACCCAGATGTCTTCCTACTACTCCTCTGGTTTTGTGGTTCTGTTTATAAAAAATACATCTTGTTATATCGCGCGATTATGCGTGACTTCACGAGATCTCGTGGGTCTTCGTGACTCCCGCTGTCCAGCGGAGCTGCACCGCTCCGCACAGCAAACGCAGCCGGTGGGTGTTGATGGATGGCGGAGCACGCAGCAGATAACCAGCGCTACCATTGCGCAAAGGACACACATCCAGTGGAATTCTGGCGTTTCACGTTTTGCTCTACGACATAATATGTCAGTAAATACATGACTTGTTAACTTTCAAGCTTCTATGTGTCTAAAAAAAACCTACAGAGCATCATCACCCCAAGCTGCTCCAAACATGGCTTTACAGTCATGTCATGGTGGTGACATCAGGTCATGTGACTGTGGTGTAGTTTATTTATAGCTTAACGTTAGCTTTTTACTTCTGGCAATTGCATTTAAACTTCAATAATCATGACAATGTTGAACATGTAAGTATCATAAACTTTTATTTGCCACAGAGCTTATTTTGGCAACATGATGCTAACTTCTGCTTCTGCTGACAGAAAAACGTCATCCCTGGAGCACTCGACGTTGGTTCATTGGAAATTTGGTCTTTCTTTCTTGATGAACAACAACCGACAACATGCTTTCAGCTCAGTTTGAGTGATAATTAAATTAATAGGTCTTCCCTCCTTCTTTCCCTTTTTGGTCTTCCTCCTCTTCTTCCTCCTGATCCCCCCATCGCCTCTGTTTCCCCTTTCCCCTCTCAGAGTCCGGCTCCTCTTCCTCCACCTCCTTCATTGTGGAGAAGGTAAACTTTCGCTCCGGCAAAGGAAAACATGGAAAAGGCAGCGCTGCCCTGTAGCTGTCATGATGTCATTGAGTCCCTCTACTCAGCTTAAGTTATCTGGAGCCGCTTTATGACTCGACTGTGTGTGTGTTTCAGCGGAGAGGCAGAGACTGCGTGCATGCAAGTGTTGTAGAGCGAGAAGCGAGAGGGAGATTATGTTTTTGTGTGCATGGGTGTGTGTGTTTTACGACAGGCCAGGGGCTCAGTGTGCTTACCTAGCCTAATAAATCCTGACAAGCTCTCTACAATAACCTGGATGAGGTTTCTCTTTTCTCTCACTCACACACTCCTTCCCTCGGCGGCCGGCCTAACCTCTGTGCTCCGCTACATATTATACCTGCCACCTACTGTTTCCTCAACTTCTGGACAGGGGGAACACACACACGCACACACACACACACACACACACACACACACTGACATTATGTTGACACGCAGGAGCATTCATACTTGCACTTGTCCGCTCACACCCACAAACACTCGTCCAGAGCCCACGCACATTTACACACTCACGCACATAAAAAATGAAGTTGCTCTGAGCTGGAGGACAAACGGAGGAACGTGTAATATTTATTGACTGAATGGGAGTTGAACTCCAGTGTCGTCTATTCACAGCCAAAGTTGACTATAATCACCGGACTAGGAGGAATACTACTGTGTGTAGCCGCTGAGTGATTTTTAATGTTTCTTCAGATTACCTGAGTCATCCCGTCAGACGGAGCCATGACGCTCGAGCTGTTTGCAAAGTGACACAGCTTTTGGCTCGGAAATGACCCATCAGTCATTTTGACTGCGGCAGTCTGAGGAGACTTTTTGCTGCAGCTGCAACTGTGGCTGCGAAGTTTAAGACTGCTTGACGTATTTTAACACTTAACATGCATTTATCCTCTGTTAGGAGGCAAAAGTATTGGATCGTTTTCTATGAATGGTAATGTCGGCCATATTCTAGTCCAGACTGAAATATCTAAACACCCACAGTGGCGTGCAAAGGTTTGGACACCTGTGGTCAAAATTTCATTTACTGTGAGTTGTTAAGAAAGTAGAAGATGAACTGATCTCCAAAAGGCATGAAGTTAAAGATGAAACATTTCTCCAATATTTTAAACAGGATTACATTTTAACTTAAATCTTTTCCCGTTTCAAAATAACTAAAAATAAAAAGGGCCTGAAGCAAAAGTTTGGGCACCCTGCATGGTCAGTGCTCAATAGCGCCCCCTTTGGCAAGTATCACAGCTTCTAAACACTTTTTGTATCCAGCTCAGTCTTTCACTTCTTGTTTGGAGGATTTTCACCC
>NC_065529.1:49757999-49776904 GCF_006386435.1 Epinephelus moara | reverse complement strand
GAACTGCTCTGTCTGTTTCTTCGCTCAGATCTCCTTCTCTGCCCGCTCTTCCTCCTTCTTCTACTCTTCCTCATCTCAGCCGGTCAGCTGTCTACGTTCTCAACACTTGATTACCACTCTGCATCCGTTCATCATCTGCCAGCTCAACAAACCACAAGACCTCTCACACGTCCTTCATGTCTTTGTTTTTCCCCTGTTTCCCTTCATCTTCTTGTTTTACAGCAACTTAAACAAATCTTTCCTCTGCTAACGTTTCTGTCCGGCAGCATCCTTCTTCTCATCTCTCTTAAATATTCATCCTCCTCCTCACTCTTTCCTGATTTCTCCTCTCTCATCTCTTCCAGCCAGTCAGATAAAATTCACACCTCCCTCTCCCTGCTGTTCAGTTATAACAGCTTCTAATTTCTGGGTTGTGACCCACTTTTCAGCAGCTGACATGTTCTCTTCTGGTCCAGTACTGAGACTCCTTCTGTTCTGTAGCCTTTAGTGTCAACAGACATTTACCACCACTCAGGATGTGATGTAACTATGGAGAGAGCGTGTAAGTGTACATACAAAACTGAACTGAGAAACACAAAGCGGCTTTAATCTAGATTTTTATGACAATGTATAAAATGAAAATGTAAAATAAACTGTGATGATGACGTCAGGTTACGGCGTCCATTTGACGCAGAGGTAAAAATCCTGCTTTAGAGTCTAGCTGGTGAACACAGAGGAGCATTTAGCAGCTAAAGAGACAGATATTTCCCTCAGGAGTTGGTGGAGACCAAAAACAGAGCTAAGAGAGAGAATATTGGACTGACATTCATCAGGTGGAACAAACACAGACATATATATGTAGACGCCGATTTTAGAATCGCTGCATTGGCTCCCCGTGTGTTTCAGGATCGATTTTAAGGTTCTAACAGTTTTTAAATGTCTTAACGGTCTTGGGTCAGAACAAAAACCCACGGGGAGGCTGCATTCAGCCATTATGGCCCACACTTATGGAACAGCCTCCCGGAGAGCATCAGGACTGCAGAGACTGTTGATGTTTTCAAAAGGAGGCTCAAGACTCACCTTTTTAATTTGGCTTTTAACTGATTTCTTCTGCTCTTCTTTTATTATATTTTATTTATATTTTATTTATGTTTTAATGTCTAATGTTCTTAATGATCTACTTTTAAATCCTTGTGCATTTCATTATTTTTAATTTTTAACTCTTTATTTTTTAAAATGTTTAAATCTCTAAAATTTTCATGCATTTATCATTATTCTGTCTTATGCTTGTTTTTATCCTATTGTCTTTCAGTCTTTTAGTTTTTTAGCTCCAGTGTTTCCTCATGGGGGGCCTCCACACTAGGAGGTGTGCCCGGTCTGCCCGCGGGGATGTCGTCAACCCAGATAGACGGGGGTGGACTCCACACATGGTGCGGAGCCCCCCAGTCCCCCAGCTCTGCACCATGTGTGGAGTCCACCCCCGTCTATCTGGGTTGGGGTGGGAGGGGTGGGTTTTTCATTGTTTTTTATCTTGTGAAACACTTTGTGTTGCATTTTTAATGTATGGAAAGCGCTATTTAAATAAAGTTTGATTTGATTCGATTTGATTTAGACGCCACATTGATTGTCAGGCCGTTGCAGCGATAGGTCAACAGCAGCGCCATATTGACCAGTTTGGAGTGGACGTCACAGTTACGTCACAACAGTTGTACGCTCATTGTGGCGAAACTGGAAACTGGAGAGAAACTTTTGAGACAGAATAAAAACGTCTTGTTGTGGATCGGGAGGACAAAAAAAGATAACCTTTATTTTTATAGAAAACTGTCACCGAGGCCGTTTGAAGCTAAACACAAACCTTGATGGTTGCTAGAATGTGATGAAAACAAAAAATCTACATATATGCAATTCATAGAGCCCTACAGTTACAGCATTGGCCATATTTGCATAGTGTCAGCAGTATTTACATTGTTCTAAAATACATTACATAATGAAAGGAAGTTCAAACTAACCGAGCCATGAGGTGCAGTTTGCCGTCAGTTTATAGTTGTTTGACTTGTCTTATGTAGCTTCATTTTGTGTCAGAAGAAAATCATTTGACAAACCTGGACGTGACCACAATAACTGTATGCATCGAGAGATTTGTATGTCTTGCATTATTCTTTCATACAGACGCTGGGTTTTTCCACAAGCTGTGTGAAGATGTCCGGCCACTGTAACTTCGGCCTCTTAGTTGGATCCTTGACCCAATTACCCTACAGTTTCTCCATAGTCTCCACATTTAGGCTATCATCACTGCTGGACGCTCAGTATAAGAGTGTGTGTTTAGGCTTACAGTAACTGAATTACTGATGTGATAAAAGATAATTCATCATCGTCAGGAAATGGAAGACCTAACTTTTGTCAAGCATGGATTTGGATTTTTGTCCTTAATTAATTGCTGGAAGAGACGTCCCTGTATGATATAATTTAATGTATTAGTAAACAACGTATGGGCGCTCCTAAACACCAGCCTGTGTGTTGGTGTTAATTATTCCAGTCAAACCATGACGGGACGGAGTTTGTTGCTAATACTCATCTACCCTTAGCAGTAGTGATGATTTCATTGTCCACAATATGACGGCTGCATACCTTGGTGTGTTGGGTCACTGTAAAAACCCTGTCCTCCTGATTTTGTACATCCACAGTGCATGAAGGCTGGTGTTTTTTGGAAAGCAGTGGAAGCTCAAATCGCAGCTGAGCAAAGTGGCACCCAGCGATGATCATCAGAGCCTCCCACAGCTCTGAGAAACTTGTAAGACTTGCATACGCTGTACTTCTGTCGTTAATGTGCAGCATTTATTGTTGTTGTTTGTGTTTAGTGGTTCTGGCTGAGATGGGAAGGAAAGCAGAAACTAGTATGCCACCCTCTGGCGAAACCGGATGTGCACAGAAAATCTGCAGCTTCCCCTTTCACTTGGATTTGTTTACAGGCCAGTCTTGCCTCGTCCAGTGTGTCAACGCTGTTGACCTGGCAGCCACAGAGGCATCTATCTATGGACACAAACACAAAAGGTGTTTCTCCAGGTCAAGGAAGGATCCATAAACAGCTGAATTTCAAGGAGGCTATATCTTCAAATCCCACCGCAGGACTGTTCCAATGTCAAGGATCCTGCAAACTGTACGGAGGACAGAGTCCTTCCTTCAGAGAATGTTTAAGGATGCATGTGTGTATCCTCAGGGGGCATAAAGTACCCACAACTCTTTGTGCTTGGCAGTATTTGTATAAACATGTCATTTATTGAGATTAATATCTACAGCAGTTTTTATCAAACATGAAAAAAATATTGGTACAAGCCTTATAATTTACACTTTCAAATGTGTCCACTGACAAATAACATGATTTTTTTAAATTAAGCTATCACTGCAGAGATGGGAAACATTCTTCCTTAAAGGATAGTGCATCCAAAAATGAAAATTCAGCCATTATCTACTCACCCATATGCCGAGGGAGGCTCAGGTGAAGTTTTAGAGTCCTCACATCACTTGCGGAGATCCAAGGGGAGAGGAGGTAGCAACACAACTCCACCTAATGGAGGCTGACGGCGCCCCAGATTCAAACGTCCAAAAACACATACTTGAAACCACAAAATATCTCCATACTGCTCGTCCGTAGTGATCCAAGTGTCCTGAAGCCCCGACATAAAAAGTTGTTTGGAAAAACGTCATTTGAACTCTGTTTTTAGCCTCATTGTAGCCTGTAGCTCTGACTGCCTCTCTGGCACCGCGCTTAAGACCAGCGAAAGCACGTGAACACACATCTGGGGCGCCGTCAGCCTCCATTAGGTGGAGTTGTGTTGCTACCTCCTCTCCCCTTGGATCTCCACAAGTGATGTGAGGACTCTAAAACTTCACCTGAGCCTCCCTCGGCATATGGGTGAGTACATAATGGCTGAATTTTCATTTTTGGGCGCACTATCCCTTTAAAGTCGTATGACTCTTATAACACTGCTTACATTTGATCAAACTGTACAACATTCTCGCAGTTATCACATAACCCTGAGGCCCCCTCAGTCCCCAGAGGATTAATGATGCACACACATTAGCCAGATCCAATGTGTGTTCACTGAATGCTCGGATGGAGTCTTGCGTGGCCTCTGTAGGACCCGACTTGGAAGAATCCTTGACTTTGAGAAAGACCATCAGACTCCTGATGAGTGATCATGGTGCTCTGTAACTGCTGAAAGTCAGTGTTGTGTTCACAGCTTGTTTCTACTGCCCCCGAGTGGCCATAAAAACACAGTTATAGGTTTAACAATCCCAACTCAATGACTTAATATCTGCACAGAGGAGGACTGCTTCCCCTGGTTCAAATTACATTCATTCTAAATTATATGACTTGAGTGAGAGAATAAAAAGGGGTCCCAACTTTTTATTTTTATTACTTCTAATATAAATTAAGATCATTTTTGGGCACAAGTTATGTGACAACTTTTTTATTGTATGTGTTTTGTCGATCTCTAATTTTTTTAAACAGATGTTGCTTGTCCCATATGGTTTATTTCAACTTAAATATTCTGAATAATTTTATCATAATTTTATATTTTATTTTTTATTATAATTTTCTGATAATATTAATAACAAATAGTTGTATTATAATATTATTTTTGCATTGTTAATTATGTAAATGTTGATTTACTGGGTTTGACACCTGCTTTTTACATGTAAATAAATTATGGATATAGAGATGTATACATTAATGTTATTAGTAACTCGTGTGTGTGTCTTTAACACCTTTTATGCCCTCAACCCATTTTAAAGCACTCCTGTTATTGTTTTATTGTTTTCTGGACTAATATTCATTGTTCGTCATGCTTTTATTATTTTAGCACTTTTACTAACACACAAATTTACAGTTTCATTCTATACACTCTAAAACACAATTAAATTCCATGGTTGTTTACTTTATCATTCACATTTTTATTGATATTCCACCTTGATGAGAGGCTGTGTAAACTCAAGACATATTCTACATAACTCATACTCCTCTGCCCCTCCAGAGCCTGAGTGTCCTCAAAGGGTTTTTTTTTTAAACGTTTTTTCTTTTTCAAACACTCCAAAATAAATAAATGAATTAATAAATAAATACTACTAAAATAAATACACAAAAAATCGTTTTAAATGACCTGAATGTGGTTTTAGAGGAGAATCATTTTAAAGTAGATTTTACAGCCCAAGCGTCTTGTGCTCCACGTAACACTCATTTACCAAACCTAACCCTCAACCTGAAAACCAGGGGCTGTGTTCACAAAGCTTCCTCGTACAAAGAGTTGCTCCTAGAAATGAAATTCTAAGAGAATTCTTGAAATGATTATGTTTTCTAAGAATTACCCCTGAAAGTTAAGACCAGTTGCTAATAAAGGTAGAAGTTCTTCACAAACCATCTGAGCCCTTCAGAGAGCTCCTGCAGAGAAAAACTGTGTCGGGAGGACTTCTAGGAGTCTTAGGCCCCGGCCACACAGAAGGCGTTCTGCATGCGCTTTTTTAAATTGAATGTCACTATAAAAAACACATGCTCCGCCTTTTTATTGTTGCCAGGTAATCACCTCATCACATCCTTACACTAAACTTCCTGTGTAATCAATCTACTGGTTTCTGATTTGTTTTAATTTCACAGTGATCAGTGTGTAGTTGCTGCCATGTTGAGGCAGAGGGTACTGTCTGTAGCTCTGGTTGAGGGTGAGAGGCTGTCAGCAGATAAACAGAGATCTGTGTGGGTACATGAGACCCTAAAAAAGAGGCTGGATCATGGGGAGTACCACCAGTTGGTCCAGGAGCTTCTCCTCCATCATGGACGTTTACAGGCATATTTTAGGATGACTCAGGGGCAGTTTGACAACCTGCTGTCTATCGTCGGGCTGTATAGCTCTGGGTATCCAGTAGGGGTGATATGGACTCAACCGTACTGGATACCCAGAGCTATATGGCTCGACGATTTGTGTTTGAGATCATAAACGGTTATGAAAAATTAGTACACGAAAAACACTTTTTTTTTTTTTTTTGTTAGGGGGGTGATACTAATTGTTGACTAACTGTGATGGACTGTGAATATGACAAGAAATGGTGTGAGACCGGGTTTGGCAACAGGTCAGTAGCCTACGTGCTCCGTTCTATTAAGGGGGTCGTTTGCCAGTGGGCTACAATGAGTACCGGGCCATCAGATCACAGCATCTGCGGTGAGAGGACACGGAATTGTTTGCGCTTTTACGCACAGGATGGATGGACGGACAGACAAGCCACGTATCTCGGTGCCGCTTAAAAACAGGTAATACATCAATCAGTTCAATCAGTTTTATTTATAAAGCCCAATATCACAAATCACAATTTGCCTCACAGGGCTTTACAGCATACGACATCCCTCTGTCCTTAGGACCCTCACAGCGGGTCTGGCTACATCTTTCCCACATCAAATATCCGTGATCGCCTTGACCCGTGTGCGTAAACGCGCACACAATTCCGTGTCCTCTCACCGCAGATGCTGTGATTTGATGGCCGGTACTCATTGTAGCCCACTCTTATAAGACCCAATAATAATAATAACAATAATGATAATAATAATAATAATAAGTTACTGTGGACCTATATGCCATGCTTTTTAATAAAAATACCAGAGGAGTTCGCTGAAAAACAGGTGAAGTCAGCCTGAATTACTCGCGTGGGTCCCCGGTCGCTGACATGCATGGGGAATACAGCTTCTACAGGCTTGCCATAGCTTACTGTCAGGACTCAGGGACCTGAATTCAGGATGGCGGACCGTCAGGATGGCGATATTTTGGAGTGGCAGCCTGTAACCGTTGGTTAAATGGCCCGTTCGGTTGGTATTCGGATAACTGGGGCTTTACTGGTATAATGCAATAGCACCACCCAGCGGTGAAACTCGTGTACACGTTAACACGAAAAAAATTACCCACTCTAAACGTTTAGAGATTTTTGTACACAAACTCACCCCTAGTATCCAGCAACCGCTATCACCAGTTTCTCCTCCAGTGTTTACCAACTGTAAACTTGTTGTCGTGACCACCACAGAAGGCCCGCCTCTCAAATCATCTCACTGGACAATGGGAAAAAAGCAGGGAGATGACGTGGGGCGCTTGTCTGCTCAGAGGTGAAGGTTTTTCAACTCAAGGAGTTCAGAGCAGTCCAGCAAACACACCAGGACGCTGAAGCACAGAAACGCGAAAATCGTAAGTAAAAAGCTTCATTCTAAATAAAAACAACCAGTTTCAAACAGTTTCTTAAGCAGAAGAGAAAAAGGTGGAAAAACAAAGGCAGGAAAAATGATCTCCAAATGCTGAGAGTGTGTTAATAAAACACTGCAGGTTAGATGCTGCAGGGATCATTTTTGTGGTCAGTCTCATTACAGATGCAGTCTCCCATCCAACACCACTATAACGGCAGAAATAAAGTGACCACAACACGAAGACATTAGAAAAAACGTAAACATACAACAGTTGAGCAGTGATGACTTGAGTCTGTCTCAACCTTCCATCAGCAGAGTGATCACACGAACACTGACAACACTTTGACAGTCTCAAATTGGGATGGTGAGTTTAGTTCTTCTGGGTGTCCACACCTTGCAGACTCACGAAAGGACAACCAATCACAACTGTTAAAAGAATGTGTCACACCTACCAAAGGGATCGACCACACCTCCTCACTCAGGTCAAAGTTTCTGTCCCTTCCTCGCTCTGATTTGCTCTAATAACTCTCTAAATCACCCCTAAGCTACAACGCCATGCTAGAAATTTTAAGGCTACGTTAGGAGCTCTCTGAAACTATTCTCAGAATGTTTGTGAATATGACTGCTGGTCTTAACCCTCAAAAAGCCTCTTGTCCCAAAGATGTCCTCACTTCTAGGTTAAAACTCATCGGTCCTCACAAAGATAGACGTACAAGAAGACACACACACACTCATGCCTACACACACACTCACTGCCTTGATGTGGTTTACTCTTGTGTGTGTGGTTTGTATGAAAGAGAAAGGATGTGTTTATGTCTCCATGTGTCTAGGTGTGTGTGTGTGTGTGTGTGTGTGTGTGTGTGTGTGTGTGTGTGTGTGTGAACCCTTGCAGAGATAATGGTTGCTCTGGCGTCAGCACATTGAGGCTCTGCTTCTAATAAAAGAAAGCGATTACCCTCAGCCAATCACATGACAGAATGAATCTCTCTCTCACCTGCCTCGTCCAATCAGGTGTGAATGTGCGGCTCGTTAACGGAGCAAGAGTTCAGCCAATGAGAATGACGGGCTGCTGTGGTCTGTCCTGATTCCTTCAGTCTGTGTGTCTGAGTTGATGTTTGTCTGTGTGTGTGTCTGTGTGTGTGTGTCTGAGTTGATGTTTGTCTGTGTGTGTGTGTGTGTGTGTGTGTGTGTGTGTGTGTGTGTGTGTGTGTGTGTGTGTGTGTAAGAGGACAAACCAGACAGTGAGACTGAGAAGAGTTTAAATAATGTTTAATAATGAAATTTTGACGTTGTGTCTAAGGTGCATTTATTTATCTATTTATTTATTTGGATCCCCATCAGGCACTACCAAGATAACAACTACTCTTCTTCCATACAAGCAAACATTGCATCATAGTGTAAAACAAAGGAATAATTAAAAATCCTTACTTATTCCAGTAACACTGGCGGTCCCGGAGAGTGAGTGACCTGACATGGTGCGTTGGTAAATTCAGTCTGACGCTCTACACTAAAATGAGAGCCCTGTTGGTGGAAGAAACACAGCGTTATATTTCTACATGAATGAACCAACGGTTAAGTTAATCACACATTCACTCTGCTCGGCGCTCTGCTGCTCTGTCTCCACAGACAGAGTGTCCAGAGTGCGCTCTGCCACTCTGAGAGTGCGCTGCTCTGGATAACCCAACGCTACATTCACACAGCGCTCCCAATTTATCAACGCTCCAGTTTGTGTCAGAGTGCGCTCCCACACTCAGAATGAGTGTTTCTGAACGCACCACTCACATCATCTTCCTCCATCGTCTAAAACAAGACAACACAACTTGTTAGCTAGCGCTAGCTAATGTCTGTGGAGAATTGTTTTGCCTCCAGCTAAGCCCCGCCCACCAAAATACGTCACACTATTTACTAACAATAAAAGTAAAACAGCATTTCAGTGTGAGCTTATTCTTCTGTTTTCATATGTAGCCATGCAGCGAGCTCAACACTCTCACATAAAGGACAGAGACAAGAGCTGGCTTTAGGCATTTTAATGGAAGCAGTGTAAAACTGTAAAATAACACAAAGACATATAGTAGGAGACCCAAATAACAATTATGCAAGGTGATATATAAATGTATCAAGGTAGTACAAAGAAATGCATAAATGTATCTTGACAAACATAAAAAGCCAAGCACAACATACCGTAGCCATCATGGTGGGATGAAAACAAGCCAAGCAGGCGCATGAATCTAAACAAACTTACAGATTATGCTTCTTGGCAAGCACAGCAAAGCAGATGAAGATTCTGAGACACTTCTATCCACCTGTGTTGCATCTGACAAAATGGCCGATTCAAACCTGATAACTTTATTGAGTAACTGTGATGTTTATTTGTTGTATATTATTTGTTATTTATTTCAAACATGTAAAAAAGACACAAACATACAAGCAAGCAAAAAGAAAGTAATATTAACAACTAATAAAAAGCATAACGAAAAACAATTGTAGGTGCAGTTACTTTGATTTACACGTCCAAAAGGAGTGAGAGGAAATATAAACTTATTAAACCCCACCTCTTCTCCATGAGTCACTGAGTGAAATGAGACAGACAGCTTCTTGTACAGATAAACCTATACCTAAGACTGTATTAAATATACCATTGTTATTACCTTTTAAACTTTGTCACACAAAATCAACCTGTGTATATGTATATAACATTAATTCCCAAATATCTATCTCACAAAAACCCATCTTAGTATATATTATGACTTACAAATATTAAACAGTTCAAATGTATGACAGATATATCTTCATCAACTTGTCCTATCATTTTGTATTTAAATAAGTAAACATATGAATCATACCCCTGTCCCTCCTTCTTCAACTACCCTCGTTATCACAGCCACCACAGTTAACACACAGGTCAAGTGCCCTGCGGAGCTGCACCCACATCACCTGTTTCAGTGTTGTTTCCCTTTAACCTGGTCATAATCTCTGTTAGCATCATTAGCAGTGCATAAACCCTTCAGTTTTCCAACAGACAGCAGCAGAACTGTGCTCAGTTTGTGTCTTTACTTTAAGACGGACAGCTCTGCTGCAGACGCCCTGCTGTGTAGGTGAATATTTACACCACAAGATGGCAGCACCTTGATGTAGCTCTGAAGGTAACCATTGCACTGACAGTTTCAGGCAGCCTGTTCACAAACACCAACTGGTTGTAGCACTGGAATTATGCTTACAAATAATATGCACAGTACTTTTTCACCATTTAGTTTCTGCATGTAAGTTGAATTATGGATTATTATGTTACTGAAATTGTTTTATCTCCATTAAACACGTTCAAAGCATTTATTTGTATAACACTTCATCTGTAAATGGAAAGACACTGAACCACTTACACTATGGGCAAAACAATGAATCTCTTGTGCTACAAAGCCACAATCACAAAGGGTTAATTCTTCACAGAGACACAAACACCTAAAAGAATTTTGAGGGCAAATAAAACTGTGATTGTAAATGTGTATGAAAGGTCTTTATAAATGACCAAAAAAAGTACTTAATGTTGTGTGTGTTTCTATAGGACAAATGACAAACATCTCATACCATTGCAACCTCATTACTGTTACACAATTAATGATATTTAAGGTGAGTGAACAAAACTAAACTATCCTCTAGACGGCAGAAAGAATGAATCATGTTGGTTGATCAGATAGTTGAGGTTGCTCTTCACGTTTAAAAAATGAGTCTTAATACCTACAATTGCTTCATATCTTGAGAAGAAAAGGTTTACGTAGGCCTCAACCAAACCTTCATCTTGACAGGGGTTAGAACGTCGCTCAACATTTACTCTCCTACAGTTTGTGCCACCGTGTCCTATAGAACATGTTGCTGGCACGCATGAACGATGAATGCAGTTCATATTATATAAGGTATAAGTAGTACTGAGCTTGTGAGTCTTGTATTTCTCCAGCAACTTATCCAGGTCCTGCACATACAAATCGATGTTAGTGTCAATTGCATTAACATAGTCTGATGCACATCTGCCAGTCAGAACATTCAGTCGAGCCTCATGGATCAACATCTGGATGTGGAAGGAAGCTCCGTTAACTCAGACTTTGAGCCCATGGGTGCTCATTTGCCCGTCATACAGCAGGGAGTTTTTGAGGATGGTGAGGTGGTTGCTCATCTGCCCCTCTAGTCTCCGTATTTCCCCCCGTAATCGTTGTTCGTTGTTCACAAACGTGCGATGGCGCCTCAGATACTCTGACATTGTGTCCCGGACCATCGAGGCTTTCTCTTCACCAAAGACCCGTCGGAACATGTTGTATGAGTTATCACCTGTTTGAGGGCTGCTTTTGATGGTGATGTCTAAAATCATGGAAATCACCAGTGCTCCAAGTCCAACAGCATTTGGGACTGAAGTCACCGGACCCAAAGCAGATCCCAGCTTCTTAACGAGGCCTGGCACCATGTTGATCAGCTCGTTAGAGTAAGCCTGCAGCACAGCGTTCGAGTCCGTACCAGAATATTTCAGCAAAGACTCATCTATGCCGATGTCTGGTAACTGGCATGGATGCTCAAAAGTAGCTTCATAAAGCTGAAGAGCATACCTGTCGAAGTCCTCTTGTGAGTATGTAGTGCCCATGTTTTTCCAAGTGCGAATGTCACTTGACCAACAGGCTGAACACCAGGTAATCAGAATGAGATA
This sequence comes from Epinephelus moara, assembly GCF_006386435.1. Classification (NCBI taxonomy): domain Eukaryota; kingdom Metazoa; phylum Chordata; class Actinopteri; order Perciformes; family Serranidae; genus Epinephelus; species Epinephelus moara. The sequence goes on along the minus strand of NC_065529.1, from coordinate 49,765,022 downwards.
AAATCCAGTCAGCTCCCTCACATATAACCAGGATGACAACACCAGCAACCAACCACATCTCTGGAGAGGTAGGTGTATTTGTTGACTTTCCTCTAAAGTCCCAGTGTATCCAAGGTCCAGAGAGAGTCCCCATGTATTTACACTCACAGTTTGCCATTAAAATGCAAACAACATTCAATGATTGTGGATAAATAAAGAAAACCTTCCCGGAATCCACCTCAGAAACAGGCTGAAGCCAAAAACATAAACAGGATATTGGCTAACCTTGCTCAGCATTTATAATGTACGCCTATACAAGATGTGGGCAAGAGGGCAGACACACGTTACAGTAATAAAATTTCTTTTTCCAGTAACGAGTAGTGCATTCTCGGAACCCATCGGCTGTATTCGGCGTCTGACTTCCGGCAGACGGCGATACAGCCTCTGGGGGCAGACCCCCGATTTTTTGGCATTCCGGTTTGATTTGGGCGGAGGAGGCGAATTTCCGTTTCCGACTTCCGTTTATATATAAGTAAATATGCTGAACCATTGCGATGGATTCAGAGTTTGCAGTGACGCCAATTATGTTCCACCTCGTTAGTTCACCGCACAGTGATGCACTGGACCGTTTAACCTGGCAACAACTGCAGCCGGCTCAAACGTGATCGGTCAATATCACACGGACTACAAACCGGAAACCAGGGCTCTTCCGCTCTTCTTCCGGAGGCAAGATCTCCGGGGTTTGCCTACAGACTCTACATTCACTGAATGTAGAGTCTGTATATAGAGACTACGAGTAGTGTAACTAATTACCAATGAAATTTCAGTAATAATATTACACTTACTCCAAAACCAAACAACTCGTTACAATGAAATACAACAGTCACTTCAGCGTAGTCGTTTTAATAATAGTTGCACTGCGCACGCACACCATAAAGCAACAGGCTAGTTGGAAACACTTACCTTAGCAGCTGGAAATATTCACATCACTTTGGTTTAGTCAGGAAGAAAGATGATAAGAACTCTGCTGCTGCAGGTGATCGGACTAAAACTCTTTCCACTGCACAAAACACGTCCCCAGACCTCCGCTCTGAAACATCTCAGCTACTACGACTGACAACACAACAACCTGAAGCTCCAGGAAATACACCCCACCAAAGGTGAGCCCTCCTCGGCCGCGGAGGTTGGCTGTTGGATTTTAATCGTGGACAGCTGCAGCTACAAAGAAGTGATGAAGCTTGTGGTTGGATATGTGGTGGATATAATCTTGCTCAATGAGTGACTCCATGTTTTGGGCAGAGCGTTGGGAAAATACCGGTCACAGGCAACAGAAACCTCCAGGTAAATAGAAGCTATCTAGCCGTAGCTACTCTTAATGGTGACTACCCTGACCTTCTCACAGAGACACACATCTGAATTTTGTGGAAATACACAAATACCAATTTTATATGGTGTAATGGAAAAGTAATATAACAAGTGGTGTAACGAATTACCATTGGCAGGGAATGATAAGAAAAGTAATTTTATTACTTTTGAAAAGTACTTTATTACATTTTTAGAGTCACAAGCCCAACACTGGTGAGGAGTAGTTTGTCAGAAATTGAAATCTTCTGTTGAGACATTATGTAAAAGACAGAAGGTCTCATTCATGAAATCTTAGTATGTGAGTAGATTTGCACATAAAAAAACAAAGAAAGAGAGAGAAAGAGAGAAACAAAAACGCTGATGCTGAAACTGAAGTTATCTTGGGTGAAGTGTAGTTGAGAAAAACATTTTATTTTCTTCTGTTAGTAGTGGTGTGACAGGGACAGGTAAATCAAAGGCCTGGAAGGAGGTAACGGGTGCTGTTGCTCCAAGGAGCCAAATGATGCTGCCGTCGTTTGGTTCTGTGTAAAACTGCAAAGGAGACAAGAAGATGGGACTTCGTAGATGCTCTATAGCGCCATCTCTGAGTAAAAAGGGCTACTGATTGTATAACACGATGAAGAGACACACAAAGTAAAGAAACACAAGACAGACAGAGAGATGCAAAAAGAGGACACGACAGTGAAGATCAGACAGGAGGGCAGAGACTGCACGGGCCATTGTTACTCACAGCTCTGAGGAATGAAATGTTGTGACACAGAGTTATTATGAGTCATGTGTCTCCTATGCGTGATCCCACCTGAGAGACACATAAACACAAAGTTGCACAAACTGCATGTTTGTGTGCATATTTTTGCTCATGTGCAGGACGTAAACAAGGCGTGTGAGTGACACATGCTGTAGTGATGCTGTGGTTTAAGGCTCAACCAGGCTCAGGACTCCAGGATCCAAACATGAAGACACTGCCGAAGAACGCCCCCCAAAGAGACGTATATTTATTATTATTATGATTATTTACAGGTACCATGAAGGTGGTTATAAACCTGCTCTGTTAACTCAGGCTTTTGTCTTCAGGCTCTGTGCATGTTCCCATAAAATGAGTCAAATGACGCATTCAATGCACCATTTGACTCTTACAAATAATCGATCCGCCTACTTCTGCATTTGAATCACAGTAAAATGCAATGCTGTTGCTAGCAGCGAACCCAGAGGTCCGAGCTAGCACAGTCTCTGATGCTAGCGCCAGCAGTCAGCCTCGTCAGGCCACACTCAGCCAGGCGTTCAGATGTAAAGTGAGTCAGTCTACCTGTGACCGACTCACTAACTCCCTGACAAAATGGATTGCAATGGACTGCAGACCAGTTTCAGTGGCAGAGGACAGGGGGACAACTGTGTCCAAAATCCAGCAGCTTTACTATGACACATCTGCCAAAATTCATTTGGATTTCATTTTTTAAATACTTTCACAGCTAAAATTGATGAATGCGATTAATTCAGATTAATTAATCACAGAGCTTGTAATAAGTAAGAATCATTTTTTTAATGGCTTGACTAGTTTAAATCTTTAGTTTTTGTAGCTTTTATGTCACATTATGGCTCAAAATATGAGATTAAGTGCAGATATAATGTGTTCCCCCAGCAGAGAATCTGTGTCACTCATAGACTGACGTTTACTATAGTATTTATTTTCTGCAGCATCTTCCTGGAACATCTTGCAACGTACACTCAAACTCAACACAATGGTTACTATAGGCCAGTTTAAAACTATGATTACCAACTACTGTACTTTTGAATGTAACTGTTTTTAAAGGTGTTCGGTCTGTTATTTGCTCGTTCTTTGTGATTTTTAATTGTTGTTTGTTGTGCTCTCGACGTCATTGTAAATGAGGGCCCGCCCTCAATGATTCCTCAAGATTTAAATAAAGGTTAAATGAATAAAAAATAGAATGACGCTACTCAGAGAAACTATAAAAGGTGCTTTTTAGCTGATTTAAAGCCAGAACTCTGAGCAAAAAGTGGCCCCAACCAGATAAAATCTGCAGCACAAGTTACCACCTAGCCAGGTTAAAAGAGAGCCTCCTTTGTAGGACTGAAAACTCTGGCTTAAAACTCCACATAACACATAACCCACTCCTCTGGCCTCTGTCTTCTGTTTTGCACACTGATTCGCAGCTTTAGTTTCTTTCATGACGTCAGATTTGGAGTTACTGACTTAAATCTGAGGTTCAAACTGTTTCACACTTGGTTGTGAGTGACCCAGTGTGCACTGGAGGTCACTGTCCCATAAAACCAGCAGAGCTATCATCAGCCAAAATCACACTCTCCACTTCTTGGCTTCAGATTCTATGAAAAGGCACAACTGTGGTTGAGCACATCGCACAGTGAAAAACACACTTGACTTTGTTTGTTGACTTGTTTATTGCCTTGTTTACCATAAAGAAACATTAAGATAAAATTCTGAAGTAAGTTCAACAACATTAACAAGAGTTAACAAGAGAAAAGAGTGGATGACAAGCACACGATGAAATCTTTGTGTTTGAGTATTGCAAAGTACAATTTAAGATGCCGTTCTTTTTACAAATGCACCACACTGATTTCTTTCTTCACCCATATGACTGATACTGTTTGTTTTGAACCTGTTGTGCTACTAAAGCCTCAAACAGACACTGGTTGGCTTTGATCCTTTGCAATAAGTTCCAGTACATTCCTCTGCAACAAAAGGTAAACCACAGTCTGCCAAGTCGAACGCGCCCAGTGGAACTTTGCATGTGACACTGAGCTCAAAAAACAACCAACGCCACCAGGGCTGACAGGGCCGATAATACATATATATATGTTTATGTATATACATATACATATATATATATGTACACACTCACTGGACAATTTATTAGCTACACCTTGCTAGTACCAGGTTGTACCCCCTTTGCCTTCAGAACTGCCTTAATTCTTGGTGTCAAAGATTCAACAAGGTGCTGGAAACATTCCTCAGAGATTTTGGTCCATATTGACATGATGACATCACACAGCTGCTGCAGATTTGTTGCGAATATGATGAGAATCTCCCGTTCCAGCACATCCCAAAGGTGCTCTATTGGACTGAGATCTGGTGACTGTGGAGGCCATTGGAGTACAGTGAACTCATTGTCATGTTTGGGATGATGTGAGCTTTGTGACATGGTGCATTTGACTTCCTGTTGCCTTTCTATCATCTTGAACCAGTCTGGCCATTCTCCTCTGACCTCTGGCATCAACAAGGCATTTTGGCTCACTGGATATTTTCTCTTTTTGGGACCATCCTCTGTAAACCCTAGAGATGGTTGTGCTGAAAATCCCAATAGATCAGCAGCTGAACTTGAACTTGAACTTCAGCAGGTTGCCTTCACCATGTCTACATGTCTAAATGCACTGAGTTGCTGCCACATGATTGGCTGATTAGATATTTGTGCTAACAAGCAGCTGAACAGGAGTTTTTTTTTCTTTTCCAAATTTGGCACAAATATCTACTTGGAATAAGGATGAACTAATTAAATTTTGGTGGTTGTAGGTCAAATGTCAAAGTCATTGTGACCTTGTCTGTCTCATTCTTGTGAAAGCGGTATCTCAAGAAGGTCTTGAGGGAATAAACTCAAATTTGGCACAAACGTTCACTTGGACTCGATGATGTACTACTTAGAATACAGTGGTCAAAGGTGTGACCTCACAAAAAGCCAAAGGTCAGCTTCACAGTGACATAATGTTCATGAATTTCTGGCCATTACTCAGCATCATATCTCAGGAACAGAAGGGGAGACATTTGGTCAGATACTGAATTGGTGACTCTAATCTTGAAACTGTGCTGACTGTATAGATCTTCTGTGTGTGAAGCATCCATGTTTTCACTGACATGGATGGAGACTGTCAGAGACACTGGACTGGTGGGCGGAGTCATACAACCACAGGACATATATTTGACTTTATAAGGACACAAGACCAAACTTGCAAATTCAAGATGAGGTTTTTCCAGGGATATACATAACAGAATAAATATTTCTTTGCATGATTTTTGAAAAGTTTTTCTGGTTATTGTCAGCATAGAGTTTGCCTTTTTATTTTTTTTCTGACATGTGTGCGTGGAATTAAATTGAACTGTGTATCTTTTTACTCTTCCACCTGCTGAACCACCAGATCTCCAATTGCGTCATTAACAATATTATTATTTCATTTCCCAGTGTGTAAATGTTCCTCTGGGTTTAATTTCAATCACCACTGATCATACCAATTACTCACGCTACGGAGATCTTCTTGAAGATGGGTTATGTCAGTGTCCTGCGTAATTATTCGAAATATTTTCATGTCAAAAAGATATGCATCAGATTGTACCACACTTTGTAAATCATGCATATAGTCAACAAAGAGTGCAGGGCTGTGCATGGATCCCTGTGGGACTCCACAGGTTATACAGGTATAGTTGAGGGTCATTAAGTTTAGGGAGCAAACCTATACAGTAGCAGAGCTTAGTTTGGTGCGTGTATGTGAATGTGACTCAGCTTCTGCCTCAGGTGACACACCAGGGTTAAGCCCTCAGTACGAATGAATTCCCTCTGAGTAAAGACTGTTGTGAAACTGGCACTGACAGTGACAAGGAGACACGCAGAGACTAACCACAGGAGGAGAGGGATTGGTACAGATCATGAAAGGGTTTCTCTAGGTTGTCACAGATACAGCCTTCAGCTAGAAGAAGAAACATATCTGGCTGTAAAACATGAGGTAGCTTGTAAAAACCTGCTAAGTTTCTGGCGGTGAAGCAACTTAACCGCATCACATCCAAAATATTATTGCTCAGGCTGATAATTGGTATTTACAATGATCCAATTCATCTGTTGAGTAGCAATGTAATCATCGCCATGATTGCTTTTGAAGCATGTGTGCAGAATGTCTCTGACCACATCTGGAGGTCATTTACGTGTTTGGATTTCTTTCGCTGCTGATGCATTTACACCAAAGTGACAAAGGCAGAGACGGCAGAAACAAACAGAAAGCTTGTGAATGGAGGTGTTTGTTGAATGACACCACAGAGAAAAGAAGACGCATCCATGTGTGTCTCAGTTGGAAACAGGACACAGTGAACTCAGCTTTTAAGGTGTGCAGGGCTCAGGCTGACCAGGTGAGCTACATTTAGCTAACGACCATCCAAGTCAGCCTGCTGCCTCCTGAACTCAACAGGAGTCAAATGTAACATCAAAAATAACATGGAATAAATGGTCAACACTGTTGCTTCATTTTAACGTTTGGATTCCTTTGTGAGCTGTGAATGGCTACCGCATGTCATGTTGCGTCGAGGTCGGAGGCGGTTAGGATTAGGGCAAAAAGAGGTCATGGTTAGGGCCAGTACTAGCCAATCTCAAATATTCTCTGAGATTAAAGTGGCAAATTTACAAGAAAAACCTCACAAATGTACCGCCAGAAAGTCCGGTGATTTAGTATAAAGAGCGACACAGTCCATAGACATAAGACGTGGTGGATGAATGTGCTAAGCTCACATATCAATCAATCAATCAATCAATCAATCAATCAAACTTTATTTGTATAGCACTTTTCATACATTAAAAATGCAGCACAAAGTGCTTCACAGAATAAAAACGAACAAAAATAATACATACATATTGAAAACCCGCCCCTCCCACCCCCACATATAAA
>NC_065529.1:49736038-49757130 GCF_006386435.1 Epinephelus moara | reverse complement strand
GCACCCCATACCTAATTTCATGCGTTCTGGAGGAACATGTATCCATACTTACAAAGAAACATCGATCTGTGAGATAAGAGCTGAACCAGTTAAAAACAGTACCAGAGAGGCCCACCAGGTTTCTGAGTCTGTTTAATAAAATGTGGTGATCTACTGTATCAAAGGCGGCGCTTAGATCCAGTAGTAACATTCAACCTGATATCATTTAAAATCTTTAAAAGGGCTGTCTCAGTACTGTGGTTCATCCTAAAACCAGATTGATATTTCTCTAAAATACTGTTTCTTTTATATCCTCTGATATATACATATCCTCATAGTAATGTATGGTATCCTACAAATTATTGTCCCACAAAGGATGTAATGTACTTAACGTACAGTTACGCAGATTGCAAGACATTCTCATCCCAGTTTGTCACATACTGCTGTCAGTGGCCTTTCATGTCTATTTATTATGTGCTAGATATCCTCTTGCATCTGCTGATGACGTTCCGGTATGCTGCAAACAATGCCAGGACGTCAACAAAAGCACATAGTTAGGTTTAGGAAAAGCATTGTGGTTTGGCTCTACAGTCATATGGGAAGGGAAAACTGGGCTCCCAGGTGAAAGTCCGTGATTTGTTGGACCCATCCACTGCCCCTCCCACCCGCCCTATAGGGACTTTCCAGCTCCTTATATTACGTCCTTACCGGTAGTGTTGCAAACTGATGCTGTCCAACAGTGTATCATAACGCCGTTACAGGTGCTGTCTGTCCGCATTATTAACTGATGCTGTCCATCTGCATATCTTGACCTCTCTAACTCCACCAGGACGCCGACGTCCTCACTCCCCTCCTCCTCTGTTAAATGGTATCTCCCGGACACACTACGTCATCAAACCATGTGATGTTTGGTATTGCTGGATTCAGGAAGCTCTCGACTTTTCAAAAATAACATTGATTTCTTATGTATTTCGCACCAGAGCAGCCTAAACACAGAAATTCCAAAATCGCAATGAGTGGTGACAAGTCATGTCATGCCATATTTCGACGGGAAAAGTTACAGGATAACTGGTGATCTTATGTGGAGCCGTTAGCGGGGACTTAGCTGGTTTATAAAAGGTAAGAGTCTCACTCCTACCATTATTTTTGGCTGAGATACACCGTCTAGAAAGTGGGATCATAACTTTCACGTTCCATATGGCTTTATTTGGTGATATTTTATGGTGTTTCTGTGTCATAAACAACATCAGCTATCATAATCACACCTGATTTCAATAAGGTACAATGTTTGAAGCTGGCTGAGTGTTGTTTGATCACTGATAGTACTGTTTTGAAGCAGAGTGACCGACTTGTCATTTGGAGCTCCGCCTGGATCTTTTCATGGTAAAAACACTGTAGAATGGTCATACTTTGAGCAGTCTTCTTCAAATTTGAAACAAGTGTTCATTGATAGTGTGCCTACAGCCCCACAGTGTCATTTACCTGCTCAGATGAAGCCACAGACAGTTATTCATCCTGAAACACATGTTTTATTTTATTTTAGGCAAAATCTTCATCTTTTTACTGACTTCAGAGGCCCATTACTCTGACTCTGTATCACCTAGAGTGTTTCTGACACTTTCACAAGAAACTTCAGGGAGTTTTCTTTCTGGCAAGACCTCATATTTCGACGGGAAATAATTTGGGTATGTCATTTTAGGCGTTTTTTTCTACAAAATGTGGGTGGAGTGCAAGAGGTTTTAATGCCACAACAGGTGCCGGTAAAACTCCTGGTGGTGTATCATACTGCAGCAAAAGGTGGATTTTGGCGTCTGTGTCTGATGCCGACATCTACTGTATGTAACACACTGACTGTAGATAAGTACCCCATATAACCCCACTGCAAAAAATCACAACTATTCGTGGTCATTTTAGTTCTGGTACTGTAAAAAATGTAATATTGTGGTTATGTATCTCTGTGAGTAGTTCTGCTAGTCAGCAGATTGTAATTAATATTTCTTAAAACACTGTGTGAAGTTACCAAATGTTACCAAATGTTACAGTGTTTTATAAAGAACAATGTTTCTCTGTGTTCTGTGAAAAGAAGAAAACTGTGATCAGCTGGCGGGAGCTAAATCCAGATTAGAAAGTTTAAACCTGTCCCACAATGCTGAGAGGACAATACACCAAGCTTCCTGCTATGTACACACACACACACACACACACACACAGTAGAAAAAGACTGTCCATAAAGAAACCAAACAAAGCATATCAGACTCAGGGGACAAACACAGTTCAAAACACAGACCTTCAAGGACACTGATACACACATGGAGAAATACACATGAATGCACACACTCCACAGACAAAGCGCGAACACACTCAGGGTCTGTTACTGTATGTACACACACTCAGTCAGCAGAAAATAGCTCTGAGAGGCAGGAAGAACGCTGCATCCTGAAGATAACATCAAGATGCACAACAGTCCGATTCTCAGTGTGTCGCTGCAGGAAATGCTGCGGCTGCATCCAAGTAGGACGCTCTCTGATGTTACAGTGCGACAATACAGCAAAAAAAGAAAACAACTGTGTTAGACTCATAAATATTAACGGATTACGCCACAATTCTTTGAATTTAGCGTCTACCTTGGCTGATTGCAGCCAGAAAGCTTGCAAATAAAATGTGATGGGATGTCATTACTTTGAATTCATCAATATGAACTGAAGAAACGTACATGTGACCCACCATCCATCCACAGCAGCAAAACAACTTCAAAAAAACACCTGGTTAGCAGTGTTGGACCGCAGCGTCACTACAAGTAGCGACGTTACTAACTTACTGACACGGGTAGCCTTTTTTCACCTCAGAGAAATTGCTACAAGGGCTTACAAGACACTTAAATTGACATAAAGGAGCCGTACAACATAAACAAAAGGAAAGTACAGGAAATGATGCTTTCATATATGCATCCACACACTTACACACATATACATATATACATACATACATATATATATGAACATTCTTAGCTACATACATATTAATGTGAGGTGGTAATAGTGTTTCACACATATAGTGTACTCACTGCTCGTATGCATTTTGGATGAACTTAGCTACTAATACCTTTTCTGAAAATAAATACTGGAGTCTGCCTTCATCAGACATTGAAAACAAATCCAGTCCATCTTCAGATAAAATTTTACAGAAAAGCCTTTGCCTATGGTCGAGATACAAAGGACAGTAAAACAAAAAATGAAATTCATTTTCAATCTCTCCCAGATCACGCAAACAACACTTTCGGTCTTCCTCAGGGATCAAATGGAAGCGTCCAGTTTCTAGAGCCAGAGGCAGAATACCATACCTCAGCTCGGCACAAACTGACCTCTGAGCTCTGGATAGGTTGAGGGTGACATAGTGCTCTAGGCCATAATTACCTTTGATCAGACAATATGTTCTCAGTTTTGGTTTACACTGAACTTCTTCTGACCATTTTTGTTTATTATTTTCAAATAATACTCTTTTAATTTGACTGACAGAACAAGATAATTCATCTCTGTATACATATTGAAGACCAGCCATACCAAATAATTTTTCCCAAGAATAATTGTTTAAACGTGCAATATGTAATTTTCTGCAGGTAGGGGTCTCAAACCAAAACAATAACAGAAGACGGAGTTGGATGATGTCACGAAGTAGCGTGGGATCATGGGAGTTGTAGTAATATAACAGATACAGATCTGACGTTCCTCACTCCGTGAAACCGTTATAAACAGTTATTTACACTCTATTCAGAAATGCTACTTACTTTAGCTGAGCGGTTAGCAATCTTCTAGTTATTTGAGCAAACTGCTAGTTACTTAGCTTTACAGTTAGCGATGGCTTCTCCCTCTCTGCTGCTCTCTCTTGCTCAGTGCATCAGATGTTTAGCTATTCCTCTGCCTCTTTTATAAATGCAGTTCATTTACCGGCATCAGCTCAGCATTATAGAAATCTATCGTTAGATGTTGTGGTTAGCCAGCCTCCGCTCCACACCGCTCCGCAGCGGTGGCCGCTGGCCGGAGCACTGGCGCCCCGGCGGGCAGCAGTGCTTGCAGTACACTGGTGGAAATGATTAATATTTCGATAACATCAGCCAGATGTTTGCTTACCTGTCTAGTAGAACACACGCGAGGTCGGCGTCGAATTGTAGTCCTGGATTTTCACGAAGCTCTCTCCATCTCGGAAAGGCCACACCAATATTTATCCTTGATTTAGCTCTCTTCTTATCCCAAATTCTTCTGGGATCGCTTGGTTGACCCGTACGTTTCCGTTTTACCGGCTTGTTTACCGGGACAGCTTCGGTGTCAGAAGGTGCAGCAACCGTCAATGCATAATCATGATCCATGACGAGTTAGCTTAGCCTAGCAACAGTAACGTTCATTCTCTGACGTCTCATCCGGTCTGCTTCTTCTTCTTCTCCTTCATTTAATGGCTATGGTAACTGGAGTTACGTCGCCATTGACATGCGACCTAATGACACGGTCCGTAACTTTTATTAATATTTCATATTTATCTGGGTTTGAAAAATTGTTGGAAACATTTCTGATAATCAAAGTACACAACTAAACAAAATATATAATATTGGTTTAGTCGTTTTTAGACATTTTTATGTGGAAAAACTACATATTATACCTTTAAGAGATCCCATAAAAAATTTTGTTTAGTAAGTCTATTATCAGGCATATTGATCAACCTGTTCCACAAACGCACCATGTCACCCCCATGCCTCACCTCACATGGCTCCCACCCCATGTCAGCGCATAATGCAAGTATTGGGGCCAATTTATGCAAACCCAGAAAACAATGCAAGGCTCTGTTCTGTACTGCTTCACACTTTATACGTTTACCATAACCCCAAACTCCTGCGCCATAATTTAAAATAGGACAAACACAAGATTTAAACAGCTGAGAGTACGTTTTATAGCCAAGATCCCTGCAAAACTTAACCTTATTAAGGACAGCTCCCAGGGCCCTACCCGCAGAGTCCGACAGAACGTTTATCCCCTCTTCAAATGTGAGATGGTCATCTAACGTAAACCCCAGATATTTATACGACTTAGTGTAGGATAAAGGTACTGAACCACAAGAAAAAGTAAAATCAGACTACACTTGTCCCTTCTTCCTGAAGTGCATGACCTGTGTGTGTTGTGTATGTTTTTACTAAATTCCCCTGTACAGCACTTTGATGTAAAGTGCTCTATAAATACATTTATTTTTATTATAACTTGACTACATTTCTCAGTAGCATGCTGATAACGTCACTACTTTCTGAGTCAAATAGCTTTTCAGTAGCGAAGCTGATTGATTTACTGAGTAGTGTGGTAGCGTCCACAAAAGCTATGACAAAAGCAGGACACAGTTCCTGCAGGAAAAGCCATTGTGTCTCAGTAAAAACCTCCTGCACTTGGTGCCTGAAAAGCCGCTGGGAACTCAGCAATGACTCGCTAAAAAACAACTGGTTTTGTTGCTTGTAGGTCTGCAACAGTGGTCTGTAACTTGGCAGAGGTTCACCCACATGTTTATGTTCATTATTGGGAAGAGCAGTGGATCTCAAATGATGTGCTGCGGTACTCTGGTGTGCCGAGGGATTTTGTGATAACCACACATTATGACTTCAAAATTCAACTGGGCCTATACAAAACGTTACGAATGAATTTTTAATTGACTGTATCAGTATGTTGTGTGCACCCATTTCCTAATAAAGAGGCAAACTGTAGCTGAAAAATGTAAGTTAATATAATTTAATTTAAAAAAACCTTCATGGGGAACCTATCTGTTGGTGTTCACACGTGGGAATTATAAGTCTATGACACATCACATTATCTTACACTATTTCCTGCTTAAATGGATGTGTTACTGGTGCTTTGATGTAATTTTAAAACATTTGAAATTAATTCTTGAATCATTTTGTTAAATATTTCCTGAGTTGGAGTTGTTAATTGTTATTTGATATTAGGTGAATGACAATAAACATTTATGTTATGATAGGAGTAACAACACACGTCATAGAGGCTACTGTGCACAGATATAAGTGCCTTATATCTGTGCCTTGAGAATTTGGCTGTCCCTTTGGTGTGCGCTGGGCACAAAAAGTTTGAGAGTTCTCATTATTATTTAATAACAGTCATACATAATTAGTAGCAGATAACTTGTCTTTAGTGCAGAGGGAACAGGCTGAAAAACCCCCACAGGGATAAGTTTGGTTGAGCGTGTGGAGTTCCTCTCTCTCTCTGGCTGATTGTCACAAAAGCCAACAACAGAAGTGGAGTAGGAAACATGACCAGGGAAGCTTGTGTTACGTCTGCCCTACAAACCACTGACAGACACGGAGAGAGTGGAGCTTTTAATGCTTTGTGTGTCACTATTTCCCCAAGTGTATCAATAACTCTCACAGACCCTCAGTTAAATGTCTTTTTTTAAATCTACTATGTTTACTTCTGAATTGTCCCAACAATGCCACACTTTACTTTGAAAGGATCTTATAACATAAACAATTAAGCAACATGCAAGGCCTACGACCTACGTTAACTACACACTGAACCACAGATGTTTTCAGAGCTCACCTGCAGGACGCTCGACATACACAAATGGTAGATTACGTGATTCGAAGCTCAAGAAGATCTCAAATGTTTTGAGGGAACTGATGCCACGTCTCACTGTCTTCCACCTGCAGAAAAATCCAGAAATATAGACTGAACCTGTGTTTAGGTTAATATTTGTTTCTGCACAGCAGTTCTATTTCTTTCCAAAGCCGTCAGTCTAAGTGAGTGGTTTCTGTTATCATAATGCAAAACCATCTGTTCAAATGTGTCAGCCGAGCAATTCCATTTGAATGAATAGGTGCTATCATGTATTTCCATATTTACGTATGCGGGCCACCACGGACACAAAGAGTATTGAAGCTGATCGAGGGATCACATATTAACGAAGATTCTGTTACTACAAAGCCAGTTTCAATCTTTAAATGTTTTCAGAAACATGTTTTAGCTTACTGTTAAACTGTAAGGCAGGATTTATACTTCTGCGTTGAATCGATGCCATAGCCTGACGTGCACCTCCCCAGAAAGGTAACTACACGTCCTGTCTATTTCTGTAAGCTGAAACCATTTCCCTCAGTGGAAACAAATCTTTGATTTACTTTAATTTCACAGATAAGAAACAATAAATTGTGAAGACAATAAAGCCTCCACAAAAATAGCATTTTAAGTCTTGTGTGTGATTTATCCTGGCTTCATATGAGCAGAGGAAATCTCTGCTAGCTGCTAGGCTAATTTATACAACGTACGATTCCATAGGCTTGTGCTAATAACGTTAGCATGTTGTATTTGTGGGGAAATGTGTCCAGATAAAGACAAGTGTTTGTCTGTTAATGCTGTGAGTTATAGTGAAGCTGATTTGTGTACTTGTGTTTGAAACTGTCTCTATTAAGCCATGTTTAATGTGTGTTTAATGTGTGTTTTGAATCAACTAAACTTTCAGCACTTCACAGAAACCCCACCGCCGACTTGTGTTTTGGAGGTGTAACTGACTGAGTGACACAGACACACCACCTCACAAGTATAAATGCTATAAATGCTGATGTGTAGTAATTCATGTCAACATACAGGAGCTGCTGATGGCCCACTGTGACCAGCTCAAAGAAACTTCCATCTGTCTATGTTTCCTTTCTGTCTCAGGATTGTTGTGGATGAATGATGGATTTATTGTGTGTGATGACATCATGGTCCAGTCCAGTTTTGGGACTTCTGGGGGCACTGTTTTGTGGATGCTCCATTGTTCATGTTGTGTATCTGTCCTTGCTGTTTTTATTCTGTCACATTGTTCCTGCTGTGGCCTGTGACCGAGGCCCTGGGCCGGATTTCCTGACAGGAAAACTTTCTGTAGAGCAGCTCAGAGGGGAAAGGTGATCCTTAAAGTGCCTGACACACGGCTCCAAACACAACGTCCTCGCCTCACTGACCCACTAGAAACCACAAGATGGTCTCGGCATCACTCATTAATGTTCAGATAACCAATTATCTCAAAAGGCGTTTTATGAATGTTTCTCCAGCTGAAGTCAAGTTACATTTTTTAACATTAAGAACACAATGCCCCCTTTGGCAAGTATCCCAGCTTCTAAACACTTCTTGTATCCAGCTCAGAGTCTTTCACTTCTTGTTTGGAGGATTTTTACTTGTTCAGATGTTCCTTTGCAAACTTCTGATGCTGGGTTTTGTGGTGAGGACACAGGAGAGGTTTTCTTCTGATGACTCTTCCATGAAGCTCATATTTGTCCAGGTGTGTCTGCACAGTAGAACAGTGCACCACCACTCCAGAGTCTGAGAAATCTTCCTGCAGGTCTTTTGAAGTCAAACAGAGGTTTTGATTTGCCTTTCTAACAATCCTACGAGCAGCTCTCTCAGAAAGTTTTCAGCTTGACCTCCACAGTTCCTGTTAACTGCCATTTTTAATGACACGAGGAAACAGCTCCCTGAAAACACTTTGCTATCTTCTTCTAGTCTTCATCAGGTCTTTTAGTTTTCAGAGTGCTAGGCAGCTGTTTAGAGGAGCCCATGGCTGCTGATTGTTGGGACAAGCTTTCAGGAGTCAGAGTATTTATAAAGATTTGAAACTTGCATCACCTGGCCTTTCCTAACGATGACTGTGAACAAGCCAGAGCCCTGACAAGCTCATTAAGGTCTGAGACCCTGGGAAAAGTTGTCTGAGAGCTTTAATGTCCTGGGGTGCCCAAACCTTTGACATTCTTTAGTTTTGTTCACTCAAATTGTAGAAAACAAAATTAAAACACTGATCCTGCTTAAAATGTTGAAAAGCATGTTTCATCTTTAACTTCGTGCCTTTTGAAGATCAGTTCATCTTCTACTCACTGAACTATTCACAGTAAACGAAATTTTGACCACTGGTTGCCAAACCTTTGCACGCCACTGTATTTTAAATCATTAATCATATTATGCATTTTTGTAATAAATCATTGTTAACTGGAAAAATAAGTCTCCTGACTGAAGTAGATTACTGGCTCAAAGGAACATGAAAAATACTCTTTCCATAAAACAAACAACTTTCACTGTCACTAATGTGTGTTCCTTGTAACACGTTACTACCCATCCGTGCAGGGATCATAACATTTCTTGTAAATACAGGTATTTTTTTTTTACTCTCTTAAGACTAAAATCTTCCAAAACTGTTTTCAGTTTGTTTCCTTTTCTGATGAAGACGACAATCTTTGCTGTGATAAAACACGTACACACAACAGCTCTTAACTTCAACTTTGTTTTATTAAATCCTCATGTTCATCTTACAAATTACAACCAAGTTTTAAACACAGAAAGTTCACATTCTCCAGTAAATAACATACTGTAAAAATAAAATAACAGAAACAAATCTCTTTAAGAAGTGTTCCTTTAACAATAACCCAAATTCCTGACGGTCCGTTCGTGTATTATATACAATGTAATGTACATTAGTCTGACAAACATGAGATGAAACGATGCCTACAAATTGTCCGGCTCGTTGTTGTAAGACAAAAAAACAAAAAAACAAAAACAAAACAAAACATCAAAACCAACTGAAATGAGCAGTAAACAAAAAAAAGACACATATTAAAATTATAGATCACTGTCAATCGTTATTGCTTCGGTAACAGCAGTAAAAATCAGTTTTCCATGGCTACTGCTCCACGCTGAGGAGAAACGATTTAGCCCTGTAGTGCTGTGATGAAAAACTACTGTACATCAAAACAACGCATCGTAAAAATAACTAAAACATAAAGCAAATAACACAATTAGTATCAACTGTGTCTAATTTGTTTTAATGAACAGTCTATATACAAATCTACATGTGTGAAAAATGCTGTTTATTGTAAAAAAAAAAAAAAGTACAATACAAGGAGCTCATCGTAAGGGCCGGACAGCACTGTAACATTTAAATGCCAGTTCTTTCAACACGCATCACAAACAGCTTGTTGTTAATCTCATCTGCGGTTGTTCCACCTGCTTCGCCTCAAAAAGTTTTAGAGCCCTTCAGTTTCTATTTTTACACCTAATTTCCCCAGAATTGTAAATAAACACAGCACCAGGAATGTTGTCGCGCTGCTTCTGCTTACAACAAGTTTTGTTCCCTGTGGTGACAGCGGAACAAGTGTGTACCTTTATTAACACTTATCTGAAGTCACTGGAGATATTTCTGTCATGTGATTGTAAACCTTAAGGCAGGATGATAAGGCACGACTCATACGCTATAATACAGTCGGTACTTTTGGGAAAGCCCACAAAACATCATCCTTTTACGCCGAGGGAGGAAAACAAAGCATTCACTACCATGTCTATCAACACGTCAAATACACTTAAAACTATTCGATCTGGACCCTGTTTGCCCATGATTTGCGTCCAAGTGACCGATGGGGACAACTTTTTTTTAATTAAAACAGCGGCCGGGCTGCAGCGTAACCACGTGCATGTTTGCATCATTAATGTACGTCCACCAATTGTGATTACCGACTGCAGCTACACAGGAGTGTTACAGGAAAAATCGAAACTAAGGAAAAAGTGTTACAATCAAAAGAAAGAATAATACAAAGGGTGAAGAGTTTTGCTTTACAGTCACAGCTGCTTTAAATCACTGCGTCTTTACACAAACTACTGTAAAACTTTTAACAATTTAATGCCCATTACCCTTTTACTAGCCCGGTGTGGCTACACATTTTGACAAATAAAGACCTGTCTGAATGAGAGGCCTGGTGTGGCTGCCAAACAGTTCATTTTTATAGAAGTTCTTTGGATGTATAAAACCAGATTGTTGACGACCCACTTGAGTTAATGTTAGTAACCTGCTTAGATCGCACATAGAAATATAAATGTTTCAACTTTTGTCAATAATGAGATGCTACACATCGTTAGCTTGGTTGATTTCATTTTATGAAAACCATGAGCACCAGATGACCGGACAAAACAATCAGTGACTCCTCGCTCCTCTGTAGCTGTCACAAAGTCACAATATGTGTCTGTTTCTTGATTACCTGGTGAGTTATTCATATTTGTTAAGTCTGTAAGGGTCCACCAACCAAAGGAATCCAAAGTGTTTTTCATAAAAATGAATCCAAGTTATGAGTGTTGTTTTAACAGGATAAAGCGGTGTATTGTCAGTATTCCGGGTGCTGTTATCTTCGGGTGACGTGTATTTCCCATCTTTGCTGAGCAATAATTTTGTGTAAAAGGAATTAAAGGCCTGTCCCAAATATAGGTCTGTTAAGTTCAGTGATGTAAGAAAAAAATATCAAAACATCGCAACACCGACCTTTTCAAGAAGATATTCAAGGAATGAAAGACGGAGGCTGTGTTCGATCCGTTCAACAAGAAACTTGGAAAAAAATCCTACTTTGAAGCAAAGAAGCAAAATAAACTGGAATATTAGTGGAATATTTATTTTCATTGGTCATGTAAACAGTTTCGTGGGAATCTTGGGCCTCAGTCACAAACAGTGTGAACGCACAAATCTGTGCCCAAAATGTGCGCATGAAGTTTTTAGTAGAAATCTGGGATTCATCAAATTTAGACCTGCCTCAGACCACGCGTACAAATGATAAAGGCCTGGGGTCTCATTTATAAATATTACATATTCACAAAACGAGGCCTGAAGGAGGCGTACGCCGCATCACACGCAAAAATTGTGAACTATAAAAACAGACCTGATGGGAGAAGCTTTGACCCTTACTGATGAACATTTTGAAGATGGGAAACTGGCGACACAGACGGTGAGGTTGAAGCCTGATTGTAGAAATTAAATATTTTTTGGCGTTTGTCCATACGTACATTTTTAGTATGGATCCTACACACTGTTTTATAAATGACACCACAGGTTGAATGTAAACACACACCTTTTAACTAAATGCATAACATATTAAAACTGTAATTGACTGACAAGGCTTTAACAGACAATATTTAAAACTGTTAATTTCCAAACACATTGTCCGAATGTCTTAAATAACCATGAAACTGACACCCTTTCATCCTCATCAATTAATAATCAAAAACTTAACCTATGAAAATGGAGTGTCCCAGTTTTTATTTTATAGAAATTGTGCATATGTTCATTTGTAGACAGCTAATTATTTAGTTGCCTATTAACAGGCATGCAGGGTATAAGATTCTGATGTATCTCTGAGCAGGTGTCACGATGGTATATCTAATTTACTTGGAGGATATTTCAGTCTGTGCCTTCAGAGTGACTGATGGCTGATCAGCTGTTTCTGACTGTCATTACATTCACAGATGCTCACTGACGGCCCTACACTGGTGTGTCAGGGCCTTTAGATGTGCGTAGAGATAACTTCCTCCACGGTAACCTTCTAGACAAGCGTATATCCTTATATAGAGAAATGGGGGCGTGGCAGTGGCTTCAGCGCACAGGTCAGCTGCCATCTTTTTTTAAACTTTTGTGTTTTAGAAAGAACCTTATTTTATAAACACAGTGCCTCAGGTGGTTGAAAAATGGACTGATGGGTGATTTTCACAGAACATTTTCAATATTTGATTTTTTTCATGTGTGTAAACTACGACCCCACAAAGACTCACATCCCCTCTGCAGCTGTAAAGGCTCCTCACAAGATAAAAGAGGCAATATGGTTTCAAGAATCTCAGAGAAGGAGCCTGTGAGCCAACATGGCTGTAACGGCTCCATGTCCACCAGGAATCACTGTACAGAGGAAGAAGACGAAGGACCGGCCACTTTATAAAAACAACCAGAGTCCATGGAGACTTGTCTTCATGGGCTGTAAGTAGGGATGCCAGTTTTGGTTAATTTTGCTTTCTATAGCCTGACACCCATTAACCTGCAAATAACCTGTAATTATCAAGAAAAAAACACTAACTGACATGAAATACAAGAGGCTCTTCCTTTTACTGCGGTGCTCCATTGACTCAGTGAGCTTTAGCGTCACATTTCAAATTGCTATCCATGTAGAGGTGGTAAAATTTTAATGTTTTATGATATAAATGTTTTGCCTTTTATTACATTTTCTGTTGGCTTCGCTGACAGAAAGGCCACCGGCTGTGGTAACATGCTAAACCATAGTGCCCAGTGCCCACCCTTCACTGGTTAGCTCACATTATTTTGGCTGCTCTGCACTGCAAACCAGCAGGGTTGCATGGACGCTAGCTAGTGGGGATAACCTCTGGTAAAGCCGTCCTGATGGTGGGAAGATGTTGCTGTGGAAATATTGTGCCCACCCTCCGGTCTCCTCTTTGGTCACACCAGTAAGTAAGTGGCTTCATTTTGAGCCCCAAAACTTCTTCGACCTGGGGGGAGACCGAAGAGTGAGCACAATGTCTCCACAGCAATGCTGCTGGACTGGGACAGCAATACACGAGGTAATTGCCAAATGGCTGGTACTGCTAGCTAGCTCCCAACCCAACCCAATTGGTTCACAGTGCAGAGCAGCCAAGGCTAACTATCTGGAGACAGTCTGCACGATGTTTCTGCATATGAACACAACTGGCGGCCTCACTATCTCCCATTAGATCTGGTTGGTGCGCAGTGCAGCAAACTGAAGAGTAGCAAAATTAACCTACAGACCGACATGCGAACACGTTCTCATCCAAAGTTGTCATATAGCGTCGCTTTTCATGTCTACAGATTAAGAATGAGGTATCCTCCTGCATCTGCTGCTGACGTTCAGGCGTTGGTTGCGGCGTCCTGGACTGCCAACAAAAGCAAATGGTTAGGT
The DNA here is from genome assembly GCF_006386435.1 of Epinephelus moara. Taxonomy (NCBI): domain Eukaryota; kingdom Metazoa; phylum Chordata; class Actinopteri; order Perciformes; family Serranidae; genus Epinephelus; species Epinephelus moara. The sequence goes on along the minus strand of NC_065529.1, from coordinate 49,743,413 downwards.
TCATGTTTTGGCTCTGCATTCATACGGGAAGAGAACACCAAACTCCTGGGGAGTAAAATTAAAGTCTGGGGTATGTTGGACCCATCCAGCACCCCTGCCACCTGCCCTATAGGGCCTCTCCTGCTCCTTACATTATGTCACCGGCAGCGTTTCAAAGTGATGCCGTCCAGCGGCATCATACCACTGCAACAGGTGCCGTCCTGCCAACCAGCAGCGTATCATAACACCGCAAAAGGTGGCTTTTGGCGTCGGTGTCTGTTGCTGAAATCACTGACAAAGCAGTGTTATTTGATGACTTCAGAATGAGAACGAGCTGGACGTGAATAGCCGGTCACAAATATTCTTGTGGTTAACAAATTAACAGTTCACCGTTGACATCCCTAGGTGTGAGTATGTAATAAGAGACACAGGAGGAATGAAGGGTTTGGAAGAGAGTTAAATAATGAAATCAGTCTGAACTCAGTTTAGTTGGTGGTCTTGAGCTCAAAGCGGCTGTACACCTGCTTGGATTTCATCTTGTTGTATTGGTTCACCAGGTCCAGCTTGCTGTGGCCCAGCGTCATTCGTTTCTGGTCCTGCCGACTCATCAACACGCCCGGCGAGGGTGGGGGCGGTGGGCTCTGCTGGCTCTCCGGCTCACTTTGAGAGAGGTCCGGTCCCCCCCAGGCCGAGGTGCCGTGAGGGGAGGGCGACCTCCGGAAGTTGTAGGTCTCTTTGTTGGAGGGGGGCAGGAAGAGGTCTGAGAGTTTGTTGAGGAACTGGTTGGAAGAAGTCCTCTGCTTGGGGGTGAGTTTGCTGTCATTGATCGGGGTGGGTGTCTGGGTCTTGGGGTTAAGGTTTGAGTTCGGGGTGCCGGGGACGAGCCCGGCGCCGTGGAACATGCCTGGTTTGTGGTCGTACAGCCCCAAAGCCTGGAACTTGGAGGAGGTGCCGCCAATATTTGACCGCATGACGTCTGTCTGACTGGGCTTGTTCCACTCGATGCCTATTTGGTGACCGTAAGGTGGCGGTGGTCGGTCCATAGCTGAGGTGTGATTGGTTCCTCCATTAGCAGAGACCCGTGCACCCGGTGTGACGTGAGTCTGAGGAGTCGGGGTTTGTCCTCCGCCTCGGTCTGCACTTCCACCTCTCCTCTCTGGGCTGAGGTGAGGGTTGTTGCTGGGCTCCTTCTTGTCGTGACCTTGAGTGACCTTGTAGACCGGGTTAGCAGTCATCCCGGGAGCAGCCTTCACACTGGACACGCTGTTACTTGATTGGCTGCTGGAGTTTTCAGAGCACACCCTGTCCCTCTGCCTGCTGGAGGAGGGGAGAGATGAGATCAGGTCAATACGAAAATTTAATCCACAGATTAAACATAAACTAGTCAAACTGTCAGTATTTTATATCATCATACAAGATCCAACAAAAAACAGAAATCTATATTATTCTACTGAGAACTGCTCAACTCCAAAAACCTACAGCAAATAAAACTATTTTAAATATTGCAGTTATTATTGGGACTGATCCTTCAGCAAGTTTCCAGTTCCATTTCAGTTTGTGTTTTTTTACTGTATTTATAATATTTTGTACATCTTATATGAAGCTGATTCTGATCCAACTCTGGGCAAGAAGGTGAATAGGAGCATTTCACAAAACGTTGAACTTGTCGTTATATTTAACAGGTCTGCAGAGCGCACACACCATGAGCTTACCCTGTTTATATTGTTTACTTCACTCTGTGTTTTATGTGCCAGATTGATGCTGTTAAAAATGTTTATAAAAAATTATTTTCAAATCTTTGTTGACATATTCAATTAAATACAGTCCAAAGACAAGATATTCAATGTTAAAATTTGAAATCTTTGTTTTTGTAAATATGCACTTTGATGCTGCCACTGGGGACGGCAATTGAATATGGGTCAAAAAGGATCTGTTTGTATTTACGTTTTAAGCCCAGTTCAGACCAAAGATTGGCGACGAGATGAAACCGTTGTAGAGCACAGACAAGACAACAGCCAATGAGCCCTCTGTTTCCGTCCTCACGATGTGCCAGTGTCAGACGATGGTTCGCTGCTGCTACTGGCTCCATCACTGTAGCCAGTATCTCACTATCACTATCCTCATTCAGATTTTAAGAAGCTACAAATTATATTCAGCCACAAAATAAGTCTGAAAAGCTGCAAATCAGATCAGAAGTACAGAGAGTTGTTGACTAGAGATGATACACCGTCTCATGGTGGTCACTTCCTGTCAACGTTACAGATCAGAAGCACAGAGAGATGTTGACTAGAGATGATACGCCGTCTCATGGTGGTCACTTCCTGTGAACCGGCAGCTTTTTGCAACATTGCAGAACGTCACATTGTGAAGTTGACTGTTTCAGCTCGCCTCAGCTTGGATCTTTGGTCTGAACTGGGCTTTACACAGCATCCCAACTTTTTTTGAATCAGGGTTGTATTAATTTAGTGTTGTAAATTGAGTTGTTTTATTTTAGTTTTTTCTATGTAAAGCACCTTGAAATGTTTATTTGAAAGGTGTTACATAGACACCCCCTTGTTAACCTGCCATCCCTCTTCATCCCCCCAAGTCTGGACCCGTTTCATAAGTGAAACATAGTGCAGGCCTCTCAGACTGGAGACACGTTGTAGATTAAAATGTATTACTAGTCGTACCCCTTGAAAAAGAAAAACAAACAAACAAATGTCTTAGCAGCTAGACTCCAGCTTCGTACCTGTCAGAGAGTAAATCCAGCCCCATGACCGGCCCAGGCACCATGCCCATGCCGGGGCCCATCATGGCTTGATATGACGGGTAGTAGGGCATCCCCTCCTCCTCTGGGTTGTAGAAGCATTCGATGATCTGCGAGTCGGCGTACAGACAGCGGAACTCCCGGTCGAAGCTGTCGGTGATGCGACCTGAGAAATGCATCACCATGTTGCTGTGCACCTGAGCCGACAGCCAGGTGAAACTAGAGAGGAGACAGAATATGAGAGTGTGAAACCACCGAGCTGCACAGAGAGATTCAGGTAAAACATACAGTCTGTTGTGTTGCTTCAAAATAAAAAAGAAAGATAAAAAAAGAGTAAAGTACATATAAAAGTAAATATTCAACATGTGTTTCAAGAAAGTGTGCTTATGCTAAGGGTCGTTCAATTCTCACACTGCCCCCATAAAATGTGTTCATCAGGAACAACTGAATAGTAAACAGGACGCAAGATAAGAACAGGAAATGACATCACCTAGTAATTCCAAATGTGACCCGCCTACATGACTCTGCATACTGTTTACTATGTAGGAGTAATGTTCAGCATGTGTGTGGCATGTTTTTAAAGTGTGCGGCTGGTCACTGTAAACACGATCCCGATCATGACAACTGGGAATTATGAAACAAAACTGTGACTTAAATATCGAACCTGTCCGTCAGTTGTCTCTGTGTAAATGATCTCCGTCCACCTCCGGCTGATAAACCGGCAGATCTGCCTTAACAATTTCCTGGACCATGATGAGTCACCGCAGTGACTCAGCTTATCATCTTATCTGCCAGCAGCATTCAACAGGTGCATGAACACTGGCTGAACAGAGGACACCGGCTGAGAGGTGTATATATGATCACTGAAAACATCTGACTTCAAGTGAAAGCAACATATCACCCAGCAGGCCCGAGGCACGCGGATAAAGACATATGACCAAAACCAAATATTTAGAATTAAGACGAGCGAATCGTCAGCAGACAGGATCTGTAGTGACGATGTCTGGAGCACCAGATTATTGACAGAGATTTTTTATGAGAACATTTTGAACATTTAAGGAAACAGTGTGTAAGATTTATGAGGATTTAGTGGCAGCTGGCTGTTAGGATTACAGGCTGCAACCTGCTTACACTTCTCCTGGTTAGAATTCCTTCAGTGTTCATTGTTCAGGAGGTTTTAACCAGGAGCTGAATTATCCTCAGAGGTCTCCTCCTCTCAAAAACAATCAGACCAGCTGATTTAAACCAGTCAAAACACTGAATAAAACAGTTTCATGTTACAAATCAGTGTTTTCCCGATGCTGACGTGAAAACACAAATGGCCCTATCTAGAGGCAGTGTTTGGTGTGTCCATTCTGGGCTACTGTAGAAACTGGGGGTGGGAATCACCAGACACCCCATAATTCGATTTGATTACGATTCAGAGGGCGATGATTCGATGATAAAACGATTATTGATGCATCACACATGATTTATTTTTCTCACTGTGTGACTGTAATTAAATTAACAGGTCAATTTTATTCATATAGCACATTTCATACGACAACCATAAAGTCAACGTGCTTAAGATACATGACAAACAAGTTACCATACATGATAAACATAAAATATCATAATATAAGATGATAAAGTTTTACATATGTAAAAACAATCAGGACATGATAAAACAAATAAAACATGAGGGTACTATTATTATCGTTATTCTTAAAAAGAGGGAGATAATAAAAATATAACACTAATTCCTAAAACAGATAAAAATAGATAAGACAGATACGATCTAAGGGATCTCTCTGGTGTGTACAGATGAATTTACCTGCATACCATCTGGCCCTGGTACAGGTCCCTTTTCCATTCAACCTCAGAGCCAAAATGTCTCCATACCTGAGCTTTTAAACCACTCAGATTTTATCCATCTGCAGTTGCACACACTGATCTTTTGTGGGATATTTATGCCGGTGTAGTGTCCTGTGTTTGCATACTGTACGTACTTTTGAATAGTAAAATTATTATAAAGTTAACTGCATTAATAATTAATTTAAAAGCATTCTGCAGTCTCCTGCCTGTATGCCATACAGGCAGGAGACTGCAGAATGCTTTTAAATTAATTATTAGCACGCTGCCTCCCCCTTATTTTGCTATTCCCATACAGTGTATGGGAATAGCAAAATAAGGGGGAGGCAGCGTGCTCTTTGGCTCTGCCGTGTTGTGTTAATGTCTCCTCTCCGCTGCAGCCTCAGCTCTGGGAAAAACCAAGACACTCATCGGACTGGTAGCAGGGTTTTTGAGGTGAGCAGAGAGTTCTTTTCATCACCACAGAGTTGGTTTAATTTGTTTAATGCTGCAGTGTGTGTTGGTCAGCAGGGCTTGTTTGTTAACGTCACTGCTGATCGCTGCTCCGTTAACATCTCTGGGTGACGGCAGAGGAAAGTATTCACAATATATTTCACGCTCGCCTTGCAAATGTAATTATTTAGACACTACAATAAAACATGCTGCAACTGCTGCCTTTTGTGAAGATGAATTACAAGTTAACTCCAATGTGTCTGCGCTGTAGACTGTCCCTTTGCTCCACTGCTCTCGCTGTTGATCAACATCACATTATTAACAAACATTTAGATAACTGAATAATGACATTTGTGAGTCAATGCTGAATCGTCCATCTCTGCTTTGTGATGCATCTAAGAATCGAATACTTCCCCCACCCCTAGTAGAAACATGGCGGTGCAACATGGTGATCTCCGTAGACGAGGACCTGCTCCCTATCTAGATGTAAACGGCTCATTTTAAGGTAACAAAACCACAACTATTCTTATTTTTAGGTGATTATACATGAAGGAAAACATACTTATTATCATATTCCATTTCTTCCGAGGGATCCCCCTAAATCCTACACCTGGACCTTTAAAAGCAAATACAATCTCAGCTCTAATTAAAACATACAGCTTACTTTTTTGCTGCAATTTTTGACCTCAACTAATCTGAATCTAATGTCTACAAACATCACTTAAAGAATCAGAAATGATCAAAAACGTATCATCTTTAGTTGCCAACTTTTCTTTCAGTATGAAGAGAGCTAAGAATTTTGGAGGGATGGTGCCGTGACAGTGACAGATAACTACAGTGTTTCATCTCAGGCTTGTTTACAACACGTGCACTAACTTGTCCCTGAGAACGTCTCCGCTCAGCAGGTGTTGTTCTGTTTCACTGATCCACTTTCATTTGCAGAGTGTTTTAAACAGCCTCATAAAAACTAAATATGAAAAGGCTTTTAATAATCTCTGCAGAGACCAAACCACATGCAGTGCAAAACAAAATCAGTTAAACAATACATCTGTTTTTGAATTTAAATCATGTTGAAGCCATTTAAGGCGTGCTGTGCTGCAGGAGACGCGAGCTGAGACACCGTGTTCTGCAGCAGTCAAGAGGAACCTGCAGGACGGCTTTCCTCTGTGATAAATCACTCACTGCTCAGATATGTTGCACACGATTCACTTAAAGTTAAATTCCTGGTATGATGGGAGGAGGAGCTGATCATCGAAAGCCTTCACTGCATAAACCATAAATCAGAAGGTCATCAAGGACAGAAGAGAGTTGTCCTACAGGCTGAAATATAAGCTCAGATCTATTTTCACTTTAACACAGATGTCATAAAATGATATGTGGGTCAACATAAAATTTGCCGGCTTCCTGGAACAGTTAATATCTGCTGCTCGACATCACCGATATATCTGATAAATATATTTGTGGATTGCAGTTAAACGCATTCTGGACTGATCACTTATTTTGCCATACTTTAATTATTGTGTGGAGCAACACACACATGAGTAATATGAAGGCACTGGTTACATTACAGAAAAGAGCAGTAACAGTTATTCATAAAATAGATCCAAGAGAGCACAAACCAACACACTGTTTATCAAGTCAGGACTATTGAAACTTAAAGACTTTATTTATGGACACTGTTCGTTATGTATAAAGAGTGTCACCAGAACATTTACATGGGCACCCTCAGGAGGAGTTATAGTTATATAAATATGTTACACAATCATACTGTTATTCCAAAACTACATAATAGTGTGTTTAACCATTTATGACGTGTTACTATAGTGCAGGGGTGGCCAACCCGCGGCTCGCGAGCCGCATGCGGCTCTTTGCCTATCAGTGTGCGGCTCTTCGATCCATTCATTAAAACCATCGGCGTGCGGCTCTTCCGTCATAAAAACATCAATTTATTGTTATGAGTGCGTATGGCCCTTTAAGAAATGTAACAGGCTTAAGTGGAGCGAGTGAGAGAGAGGAGTGCGCACGGGCAGGTGAGAGAGTGTGGAGTTCGGGAGGAATGCAGGACTGCAGCGCGGTGGCGATATCGCGCAACAAAAAATGTCAGGGAAGAAATGCGTGTCTTTGTGTGTGTGGAGAGAGTATGAGAGAGGGAGAGACTGTGTGTGGATGTGTGTGGAGTAGTGATGCAAGGTATACTGGTACCAACGGTAGACCGCAGTAGGCTGCTACTTAAACACCACGGTACATGACATGGTGCCACTACTGTGGGATAAGTTCAAAGTCCAATCAAAGGAGGGTGAGTGTCCATGCGCTGGCCAATAACAGCCATAGTGCTCCGCGGCGCAAGATAACGGCTTACCGGCG
>NC_065529.1:49713341-49735746 GCF_006386435.1 Epinephelus moara | reverse complement strand
ATGAGAGGGAGAGACTGTGTTTGTGTGTATCTCTATTCATGGTTATTCATTTGTGTGTGAGATAAATGAATCTGGCTTTGAAAACTGGAAATGTATGGATTTTGATTTTATGTCATTTAGTGTTTGTGTGAGAGAGGGAGTGCGTTTGTAAGCACACGTGTATGATGTGGCTCTTTGTAGTACCACAGTAATTTGTGTGGCTCTTAGTCTCTGACTGGTTGGCCACCCCTGCTATAGTGCTTGTATGTAAACACTGAGCAAGAGGAGCTGAAGTTAAGCCCAAAGACTACGCCCGCCACGTATGTTTGTTGGTATTATCTCTGTAAAAATATGAAGAATTGTTTCTTTCTTGTTTGCATTAACAGATATCAGCGAGCATTATCTGCTTATTATCAATGAATCACTTTTATTATTTGCTTGTCAAACACACTAATCAGTCCTGAACGTATCACACCATAACGGCACTCCCCTGGTATCAAAGATCGAATCAACATCTTTATAGGTTTTAATATCAGAGCGATGAGGACGTTTGAAGATCGTGTAGGAGGGAGGCAGAGGTGTGCTCAGGTGATAAGACAACACTGCCTCCACTGAGCCACCTGGCACCTCTCCAGACCTCACCCTTCATTCCACAGCCAGCAGGTTTGATGCCTGACTCGACCCATTCGGTTGCCTAACACCTGAAGCCACACTTAGTTTACGAGTGAAATCACTCAGCAGCAGCCATCGGGCCAAATCTGACATACTGTGCCAGGAGAAAATAAACTAATCAGAAAACAACTTGACCGGACAAAAGTTGACACAACAAGGAAGAAGAGGAAGAAGATGAGCTGTGGAGGCGAAACAAAGAGTGGATTAAAGGTGCGCAGGTGGTGACACCTGAATCCGCTGACTGATGGTACAAATATGAAAGAATGTGTTGATATGAACTATGAACTGAATTTTACACGTCATTGTTAATGTAAGCTGCTGGTTGGTCTAGTAATTGACTGATTCTAAGTCCCGCCCCCTTAGTTACAGTTCAACTCAGTGTGAGAGAAGAGAAACAGAAGTGAGGAACATAAACAAACGTCTAAAGTCAAGAGGATGTGAAATTGAAACAAATCTTTGGCTGTAGCCTTTGTGGTGTGTTCAAGTGCAACTTTATGGCCGAGACTTAGGCGACATGAGGCGATGCAATAGTCGGCCTTCATCGACACTAGTTCTTTGATGTTGGTTTGGAGTGTCTGGGCCTTACCAGCTGCACCTCAGCTAATTGTGACCTCTTACATCTTTCTAACAGACCCTTTAACTGTTAATAAACAGTGTGACAGTTTTTTGGTGGGCGGGGCTAAGCTGGAGGCAAAACAGTTATCCACAGACATTAGCTAGCGTTAGCTAGCAAGTTCTTGTTCTTGTTATAGACAATGGAGGAAAATGATGTGAGTGGTGCGTTCAGAAACACTCATTGTGAGTGTGGGAGCGCACTCTGACACAAACTGGAGCGCTGTCTGAATGTAGCGTTGGGTTATCCAGAGCAGCGCACTCTCAGAGTGGCAGAGCGCACTCTGGACACTCTGTCTGTGGAGACGGAGCAGCAGAGCGCCGAGCGGAGTGAATGTGTGATTAACTTAACCGTTGGTTCATTCATGTAGAAATATAACGCTGCGTTTCTTCCACCAACAGGGCTCTCATTTTAGTGTAGAGCGTCAGACTGAATTTACCAACGCACCATGTCAGGTCACTCACTCTCCGGGACCGCCAGTGTTACTTGAATAAGTAAACACTGACCAACGGGACCAGACTGGCCGACCCGTATGCTCTCACTCAGTGGATGGATGATGTCACAGGAAGCCAATCTTACAAAGGAGGACCACACTTGTTTGTTTTGCTATGGAAGCTAACGTTAGCTAATGTGCTAAAAAGTTAGCGTTCCAGAGAAATCCAATATTCCTCTTAATCCCTCCCCAGTTTCTGATGAGGTGGACATGATAACCCTTAATACACATAACCTTATTCATCCCTACAACAGGAAATACTTTTTCCCTAACCTGATATGAAGTGTGCGCTGCACATGTGAGCATTTTTGATGATGGCCTCCGTCCAGTCCTTTGGTCTTATCACATTTAACCATAGTTGTCTTTGTTTTTGTTGACGGGCAGTGGCGGCTGGTTTTGAGCCATGACTCCTTCTATTCTGGCTCCCAATAACACAACAAGACAAACACATTTTAACACTCCTATGGAGCCTACAGCCCTGTGGGGGAGAGGCAGCTGCACCTCCAGCTGATAACATGACGTCATCGTGACATCGGCTCATAAAGGGTCTATGTCAGTCTCAAGCAGCTTAAACGTGCACTCTCCTAACTGTATAAAATCATAGTGATATCTTGCTCATTGTTTGTTGGTCAGACACAGTTACCAGTTCGCTGCAGCCAGACAGCACAGATGGGCTCCACAAATCTCCACAAGAAGCTCCAGAAGTTCACACTTAACAAAAGAGTCGATCTTCAAATGTCACATAGTAAATGTATTTTATGAAGTCAAACAAAACTAACAGTGTCCCATTAATGACAGAACAACCTCAGGTGTGTTAACTGAGGCAGCAGGTAGAATCACGACATTAAAGTTGTTAAAATCAGCAGTTTCACAGCTCTGTTTGTCCAAACACACACACACACACACACACACACACACACACACACACACACACACACACACACACTTCTCCCTGTGGGAGTAAAAGCAAATGGTAAAACAAAATGATCTGAGATGAAAAAGTAACATCAAACGATCAGTTAATGGAAAAGTTGATCGTAGAGATTCAATGATTTCAGTATCAGTAAATATTCGCCTGGTCAGCAGCCATCAGCCAATCAACAGATAGGATGACATTCACCAACAGCACTGCCCGATGTTTTCCTGTTGTGTCACTTTGATTTTGTGCAGGCTTAAAAGCAGAGCTCCAGACTAACATCATCCTGTCGTCCTGGGAACAATAAAAACATGTTCGAGACAAACACATTTTCTTTTCCAGGACATCTTCGGGATGACAGGACGCAATAAAGTCACTATCATCACGTCAGAGGACGCACCTGTTAGTTTCCCTGATAATGCTCCACTGTGAACAACAAATCTGTGTTGACATCAGCAGGAGGAGAGCTGATTAACGTTAGCTATTAGCTGTTAGCAGCAGGTGGCCGCAACTAACAGCTCACAGAGGTTATACTGAGTTACGTTATGATGCGTTCAAGCTCTGTTCAGTGGAAATAAGTATTGGGCGAAGGTAAATTATAACGTTCTAATGATGTGTTCACATGTAATCTTGTGAAATGTAGTTTTTGGTGAAAAACTTATGAATGAATGAATAAATCCAGCTGTTTGAGGGAGATGTTTTCACAGTAATGTAAAACAGATATTAGAGAGGGAATTATAATATGTTACATTTTGTAAAGAGGCGTTTGAAGCAGTTATTTAAAAAATGCTTTTCATGTAAAAGACATTTATAGTAAAAGTCATGTATTAAAATGGGTATGACTGAATTTGTGCTCATTCAAAGGTGGTGTAATGAAAGGGTTAATTACTTAAAAACAATTTCTTTTTCATAATAAAGATTTCTGTGTTTCCTTGGCACAACAGGATGAATAAATAACATCAGAAAAAAAAAAATCAACTAAACAACATCGGCGTCAGCTGTCGTCCAAATTGTTATTTTAAACACCAGTATCAGTATTGGCCCAGAATTCCACAAATGCATCCCTGGTTGATTGACAAACTATTCTGATAATCAATTAATCATTTATTTTGAGGAATTGATGCTTTTGTTTGTCATATATGATGATACAATGATAAAAAGAGTGATATGAACACATCTCTTTGGGCTGTGGGGAATTTTAACGGGCATCTTTCACTGTTTTCTAAAATTTTACTGACAAAGATATTTATCAAAAAATAACCAGCAGCATTATTTGATAATAAAAATAATCATCAGTTGCAGCTTTAGATGGGCATCTAATAATTTTCCAGCAGTACTGAAATCTGACACACACTGCAAAGAGTTAAAGAAACCTGAGTGACACAAAAGGCCGAGTACGAGCGACAGACACGTAGAAAAAATGAATGAGAGTGACATTAAATCTTAAAGTTGAAAGTCCTGTCTTTTCCTGTGTGATTAAATGTGCGCTCAATAAACATTCCTCTGCAGTCTCCTGCTGTTCAGGCCCTCCGTCTCATTAACTTGTTGAGCGTGTAGCTGTAATTACAGTCATTACTCAGGTATTCTCATAACAGTTTCAAATACCATCAACAGCTCCTCGCTGTCGGCAGCGCGGCCACTTTGCCGCACAACACGGGCATTGTTACACAGTTTACACACACACACACACACACACACACACACACACACACACACACACACACACATTTGAAAACTCATGATGGCCTCTGAGCTCAGCTGACCTCCTCCTGTTACTCGCTGACAGTCCTGCTTATCAGGAAACATGCAAAGTAAATGTCAGAATGCTGATCATGAGCAGTTCACAGACTCTGCTGTCGTTAAACACCTTCATCTTTGTTCATATGTGCTGTATCGACTGTCTGAGTGTCTCCGCCTGACGAGTCCACCTACACGTCTTCTTATAGATACAGATCAGCAATCTGTGATCCTTTTTTTCTTCTTCTTAAATTACTGCGGCATTATGCAAATTATAGACATCCTCACAGTTACACTGATCGACATCACCTCCCCACCGTCATGTGTGTTTCAAGTCAATTTACTATCACATTTCCTGCAAGTTGCAGGACATGAAGGAGACGGAGGAAAACAAAGATGGTCAAAACTGATGCAGCAGAGGCCGGGACGTCCTGGGGCCGGTCGCACAAAGCACCTCAAGCTAAGGTTTTAAGGTTTCCTTTAAATAAAATCCGTTGCACAAAACTTTAAGGATATATTTTAAACTCTAACTCTAAGTAAAAGTTTGTTAAACTGTTGAGTGTTCCATGACTGGGAGGACCGATTGGTTTTGCTGGAGGTCAGTTTATGATTTGACTCAACATCTGAAGTTGGATCACTCAACTTTCTGAAGCTGAGCTCTTCCAGCCTTGGCACACTAAGTGACTGCTCTGTGGTTTTATGCAGCAGGATCTTTCCAATCAGTTATTGGGGAGGCATTTCATGAACAAGTCGAGGGTGGGCAGCGTCATTTACCTGGTTTCAAACGCCCTCACCCGTCTGCAAACACTGCCGTGAAATTTCAATCCAAATGCTGCAATTTCCTCCCACGTTCATTGTTTCATGTTTGCTCTTATCTTCGGATCAGATTTACTTTTCAGTTTGTTCTTTCTTTAGTTGGATCCTCTAGAAGTCTGACTTTTTTCTTCCTCCCACCAATTTTTTTCGCTTCCTCTTCTGACATTTTTTTTACTATCAGGTGAACTTTGTGAGAGGACAACAGGTAGGCTGGGCTATCACAAGCACACACTCAAGCAAACAAATGGTCTCCGTGGAAACAGTCAAATTTTACTATTGTAAAATCTCTTTCAGTGCAGCCAATGCCTTAACATCTTTCCTTAACTAAGGTACCTTTTAAGAGATTCTGTGCAACACCTCAAAGTAACATCCTCAGCTAAGGTAAAAACTAAACCTTAAGTGTCATACTTAAGGAGGAAAATTAGGGGCAGTACACGTGCCGCGTTTTTTGCGCCCTCAAATTCATTGTTTTCAATGCAGACATGCGGCAGGCGCGCTCAAACGCCAGAGCAGTGCTTTAGGTAACCGGCCCCTGACCTCTAATCTCTAGTGTAAGTCAAACTCCAAAAACACTGGAACCTACATTTCCCAGAACGCAACTCAACAGAGAAGGCAACAGCGCAATGGCACGTTGCATTCTTGGTAGTAGCATCCTAGTCTCGCCACCAGACAATCAGAGATCTCCGCCTTCTGATAGTCTGGGGACACTCCTTTCTAAAGTGTGTTTAACACACCAGAGAAAACGCCCGGCAACAAAGCAACACCTCTTGCATTTTTGAAAAGGACACGCCCTCCCGGAAATGTGCACTCCCCCTTTTCTCGTCCGCAAGGACACAAACACACAGAGAGCTTGAAAATGGATGCCGAGAGATTTAACTCCATTTTATCAAACGTGTGCTCAGTCCACAAGATTGTGGAAATGAAGGACTTACAGCGACTTTGTTTAAAACTTTTAACGCAGTCAGACTATGTTTACGAGCACAGGAGTTCAGCGAGCCACCAAAGAACCGCCCTGCGGATTTACTATTGGTTCTGCAACGTAGGGAGTTTTTTATTGAAATTGAAATTGTATCCGCCCATCTAAACACAAAATCAGGGAGAAAGTCATCAGTCTTTAGTTAAGCAAAGCGTCTAAAGACTGACTTGTGAGTCTAGTAGCATCCGTATTTTAGGACATGCTTCCTCAACAGAGACAAAACACAAGAATGGACCAGTCAAAGAGTGAGTGCAACATCACCTACAAGAGAAGCCGATAGTTTGTTTGAGCTGAACAGGGAAGCAAAGGAGCGAAATAACGACCCTGATCTGTACGAACTAGTGATGCATTCGGGCGCTTCGGGTAAGCTTGTTAAAAAGATACTGCAGGTTTCAGACAGGTGGGTCATAAAGTGACAAAGCAGAGTCCAGAGTAAGTTCAGAGACGTGCCATTATTCTGCTTTGGAGCAGAATAACGATCAGAAAAATGTATTCCTTGTTTGTGTCTTTGTTTTACAGACGTTCTTTTCCTAATGATTGTGTATGAGGAAAAGGCTGGTGTGTGTCACATGACGCTGCAGTGTGTGGTCACTACGCCAAAATCACCTCACAACATAGCCGCTCCTGCTGGATTGGCGACAGTGATTAATGTCTGCACACACGCCCTCTGTTTATGTAGTTAATCCTTTAAAGTCCACGTTAATGTCACAGGAGTGGTGGGTTTAAAGAGACGAGCTCAAAAGAAGCGAGTGAAGGGGTTAAGTAAATGCTTAATGATTGATTGTGTGTGTGTGTGTGTGTATGTGTGTGTGTGTGTGTGTGTGTGTATGTGTATGTGTGTTGCTAACCTGTATGACCCGGCGATGACCTCTTCACAGTCAATGATCATAAACTTCTCCAGGACCTGGCCGGTGAATTTCTTGCCGCTCTTGGTGCAGTACGTGTCCCCACACATTCTGCGGACTCGCATGTTCTGCAGACAGACACACATTTTACGGTTAGACACACGAACACACACACACACACACACAGAAGCTCACAGAACAAACACAGTGTTTCAGTTACATTTAAGGGTCCGGTGTGTCAGATTTAGGAGGATCCCATGGCATCAAGCAGCGAGGACTGCAGATTACAACCAGCTGAAACATCTCCTGGTTAGAATTCCTTCAGTGTTCACTGTTCAGGAGCTAAATTATCCACAGAGGTCTCCTCCTCTCCAAAACAAACAGATCAGCTGATTTAAACCAGTAAAAACACGGAATGAAACTGTTTCGCATTAAGAAATTATTGTTTAACTGATTCTGCTCGTCACAGAGCGGCTTCTTCCAACAGCACCTTACGCAAAAACGCAAATGGCCCTGTCTGGAGCCAGTGTTTGGTTTGTCCATTCTGGGCCACTGTGGCGGTGACACAAAACACAACATGGCAGTGAACATGGCAACCTCCATGAACAGTGACCTGCTCCCTGTGCAGGTATAAACAGCTCATTCTAAGCTAACCAAATACAACAGCTCTTATTTTCAGGTGATTTTCTCATGTTGTCAAAATGTCACACACATGCTACACACATGATGCTGTCCTGCCGGCTGTCCCATTCATACAGACATTGTTCGGACACCATTATGACCTGTGATGCCTGCTTCAAGGTGAGACAACTCTGTCCCCCTATTCTGAGACTGTACCTTTTATACAGAACAGCCAGGTGGCAAACCGTGTGGAATTCCCACCTTGAAGAGGCAGTATAAAAAGGGCTGCTGAAAGAACAAAGCACACAAGCCTTATTGTACGATCCAGATCAAATCAAATTTTTGTTCATTTTCAGTGTGTAAGAAAAGCCCTGGCTCTGACCACTTTCAAGTCAAAGCTGGTGGTGCACACCCGAGTACGATTGCTGTGTCCACACCTGCCCAAATGAACCGCACTGAGGGGGCAAACAATTTGAGTTTGATTGAACTGAACCAAACAGGGCAGGTGTGAAAGCAGCCTGAAAGACAGCAAGGTGGGAAGCAAGCGAAGCGTGTGAATGTCAGAACAGAGTGTCCTCCACTCAGGTAGATTTAAGTTGCTTTGAATTATTTCCTTCCATTCAGTCATCATTTGGTTTCAGGTAATTTCTGCACACTATTAAAATCAACATGCAGAGACTTAACGTTTGCATGGGACGGATGATTAATCACTGTCACCTGTTGAGAACACGACTGTTGTGTGGTGATGCTGTGAGAACACAGTGTTATTAAACTCTCCTTTCTGATGAGTTCAAAAACACTCCAACATCTGAAGTCTGAGAGTCCGTCTCCCTCAGTCACTCAGTCCTCAGCCACAAGGATAAGAAAATTAACTCTGTGAGAAGTGACTTCAATTTTTAAGTCACACCTCACATAGTTAACAAACACCAAAAGGTTGAAATGTAATGAATGAAGGAGCAGACAGACAGACAGGAGGATACTGTACACGTCCTACTGTAAAATCCTGCTACATGTTACACTCTTCATTCCTCTTCTCTAACACTCCACTGTGACTTCTAGAGGTTGAGTGTAGAGACAGATATATACTGCTGAGGGTGCAAAATGTAACAGCAGTTCTACAAAAGTTGGGACGCTGTGTAAAAAATAAATAAAAACAGAATGCAATGATTTGCAAACCCTTCTTCAGTCACAGACAGAATATTTAATGCTTTTTAAATAAATACACAGGCAGGTCGGTCTGGTTCCTGCACTCTGTCACTACAAAGCCACGCTGCTGGAACACGTGCACAATGTGTCTCAGTGTCTCGCTGGAATAAGACGGGACGTCCTGAGAAAGACGTCGTCTGGATGGCAGCATATGTTGCTCCAAAACCTGTATGTACCTTTCAGCATTCATGGAGCCTTCACAGATGTGAAGTTACCCATGATGCCATGGGCACTAACACACCTCCATGCCATCACAGATGCTGGCTTTGAACTTTGAGCAAAGCAGGTAACAATCATAAACAATATAATGTTGATTAACATTTTAGTAATTTTAGTAACTATTGTTTGAGTCCCACTCCTGCTGTTACTCTATTAGCCACTGTGTTTTGCTTTTTGCCCCTTAAACACTTTATATCTTGTATGTTTTTTGAATATTTCGACTGATACTTAATTCTCTATTGTTTTAAACACTATGCCCAGTGTGTGACCCTGACCTGGGGAACCCACTGGTTGTCCTGGTTGCTCCTAGTTTGTGAACGTTAATTGTTGTTACTGTAATTTGCTGTAACTGAAGCATTCTCTGGCACAAGAATTTAATGTGGAATAAATAAAGTTCTATTATATATAAATTGAATTGAAGTAATTGATTTGTTGAGCCGTCACAGCTGATCAGATCCGAGAGGAGCAGCTGCTGCGAGTGAATGCAAACTTTTCGACCCAGCACAATGAACGGTTAAGTTTCACTTTTAATGTGCCTGACGTTTTACCTCTCTGTCTCTGCCCCGGGTGTGCTCTGAGCCCCGACAGTGTGGTGCTAAACATGACTGAACAGACACACTCCTGATGCACGTTCAGCTCCATAAATAGCAAATCCATTTGTGGCGGCAGACGTTTTAATTGTGATGGGACACCACAAATAAATGAATGTATGGGAAACTTTCACATAATAACACGCAAATGTAACTTATCTGTGGTTTGCATGAATGTACAGTGCCAACATTCTTCTGGCAGTTGGGTTGCATAAAGTTGTTTAGACAGAAATTTATCAGATCTTTCCTGTCTCTGCACCTGAGGCTTAACTCAGTCAGTGTGAACACTGTGTCCTCGTCTCTAGAAAAGTTCTCTGCATGAGAAGTTACACAAGTGAAACTCAGTACTTACACTCATGTGTGAATTCTGAATGTCGAGTGCAGCACACATGTCTGTGAAGTAGTCGAGGTTTTTCTCGTCCAGCAGGATGTAGACGGGGACTCTGCGCTTGTTGGACGCCTCCATGAGATCACACAGCAGGTCCACGTCTGTAAACACGTCCATCACCAGCGCGATCACCTGGAGGAGCAGGGAGACATGGGAGACGTTAGCATGAGTGTGGGCCTCTTCTTGGCACAGCACGAACACTGTCGGGTTTACAGGTCTGATTCACAGTCATGATTCAGCAAAAACTTCACTGTCAGACTGCGTGTGAATGCCTCAGTGGGCTCCTGTGGAAACAGGAGCAAACCACTGCAGCTGATGAGAAAAATGATCTGACAGACACTTTTACTGCCCCACATCCTCTGGTTCCAGCCTCTTAAATGTGAGAGGATGATACTTTTTGGTTTTACGTCACTGCTGATTGAACATGTTGGGCGTTTGGGGCTGTTAGGGTTCATTCATGCTCATTTATTTGTACTTGTGTGTCAGCTCTATGCAGAGCCTTTGCACGTGGCCTACACCGTTGTGAGCATTTATAGGCTACTTGTGTGGTGGTGTGTCTGTGTCACTCTGCAGTTACACCTCCAAAACACTAGTTGGTGGCAGAGTTTCTGTGAAGTGCTGTAAAGTTGAGTTGATTCAAAACACACATTAAACACACATTAAACACACATTAAACACACATTAAACATGGCTTAACAGCAACAATTTCAAACACAAGTACACAAATCAGCTTCACTATAGCTCGCAGCATTCACAAACACTTGTCAACAAGACAACATGCTAATGTTATTAGCACAAGCCTATGGCATTTTACATTGTATAAATTAGCTTAGTAGCTAGTGGAGATTTGCTCTACTTATATGAAGCCAGGGACAACAGCAACATTTAACAAAGGTAAAGTTACAAAATTCAGCTCCATTACAACTCACAAGGTTCACTGACAAAACAACTGTCTTATACTAAACATGTTTTCCAAACAAGTACAACATGCTAACGTTATTAGCACAAGCCTATGGCATTTTACATTGTATAAATTAGCGACTAGCGCATATTTCCTCTGCTCATATGAAGTCAGGATAAATCACACACAAGACTTAAAATGTTATTTTTGTGGAGAGTTTATTGTCTTCACAATTTATTGTTTCTTATCTGTGAAATTAAAGTAAATCAAAGCTTTGTTTCCACTGAGGGAAATGGTTTCAGCTTACAGAGACAGACAGGAAGTCTGCGTCGCCCCGACACGTAGTTACATTTCTGGGGAGGTGCACGTCAGGCTACAGTGTAGGGTATGGCGTACAGTGTCGAATGTTCCAACAGTGCTCTGACTGAACGGTCCAACTCCAAAAATGTGGCGGTGAACGCTGATATTATTGTGGGCCGCAACAAATAAATCACTGAGTTATAAACCCTGTAATTAAAGCTTCAAAGTAACAACTTGTTAGTGAAGAACAAGTTTAACCTGTTCTGGGGTCCAGGTGCAAAAAGTTCCTGGCTGCAACAGTGCAGGACCTGACAGATGTTTTACTTTAATGGTACAAATTTGCAAGTAATCAGACTACCAAATAAAAACTGGCTTGTGTTAAAACCAGGCTCTTTGAGCTCCTGGAGGAAACTAGAGATTTAACATGAACAGCAAACATCTCACTGAACAAGTAAACTCAGTCACATGCATTGGAAAGAAATGAAAGGTACCTTCGGGCAGCATTATGTAAGTCTAATATAACACACACACACCAAGAATGAGTTTGACTGCAAATGTAGAGACATATTCATGCTCACGGCCATATGCACACAGGCGTGCAAACACTGGTGTAAGGAAGTTATGACGGGCCGCAGTGCACACCTCCATGACTGACTCTAGTGCACGCTATTGTGCAGGTATTGTCTTCACACAAATCGGACAACATCAACATACATATTACCCAGCAATCATCACTGCATGTCTGACAAAACTATCAAAGAAAGTAAGAAATGAATTTAATCGAACAGTTTTTTAAAGTATATCTATCGATCTCATAGCTTATATTTTTTTAAAAAGTATATAATTTTGTTTTGACAGCTACTGACTATTTAAAAAAATTTAATAAAACCATGACGCAGAAGGGTTTCCCTTTAAAAGGACATATATAGCAAATGGCACCATTTTTAAATTCATAATATTCTTTTTTTTTTTTTAATCATTTATCTTGCAAGGGCTCGCTCTCTCTACGGGCCCCTCCACCCCAGGGGCCCCAGTGCAATCACACTGCCTGCACTGTCTATATTTACGCCCCTGTGTGCACATGAATAACACATACTTAAGAACAATTGCAGGCACTTGAGATTAGGGCTGCACGATATCAGGAAAACATGCGATAGACGATAACGCGGTAAGGGTACATTTTTGACATATTGTTCAGCCCTACTTCAGATGCAGTTAACTCTTTAGTCAAAGGTTTTTCTGTTTAAAACAAGCAACAGAAGAAAATCTGAATGACAGCACTGATCAGTTTGAGATCAGTTGGTGCACACAGGAAATATTTTCATCTCAGCAAAGACAAATTAATTAAGAGATCTACTTGGGTGCACAATACACGTTTGTCCATCAGGCGAGTGCTGCATATTGTCAGAGCTACAGACTGATGGTGTGGAAAGAAAGCTGAAGCCAGTTGACCTCACTGTGCGTCTCCTTCACTGCACTGAAAACACCTTGATGAAACAGAACAGGAGTCAAAGCTCCTTCTTTGTTCTAATCTTGTGAACGAGTGAACTTCAGATGAGCAGAGTGAACAAATGTGCAGCTCTGCTATCAGCTGTTTATCAGCTGTATCCACTGACTGACGAGCTGCAGTCAGACAGAGTGTCATTTGATCTGAAACCTGCTGACTCTGCACAAATATGTGAGAAGGAGCTCAGTGTGACTGTTTGTTACTTAAGAGGGGGGAGGGGTGGTGCAAAGGGGGAGGCAGGTCAAATATTCTTTTAAGCACTGAAGAGGGAGTTATGGTTTTTATTTTGGCTTGGGGAGAGGAATACAAATTTAAATGGTTGTTTTTTGTATCATTTTAACACAGATCTTTAAAGAAAACACTGCTGTTTTCTTTAAATTGCCCAAATTACACCATTTATCACAGATATCATAATTTGATTTTCACATTTTTGACGGTCTTTGAACACATCATGACATCAGAAAAAATGGCAAATCTGCATTGCATCAGTGTTTTCATTTTAACACAGATCTTTAAAGAAAACACTTTTGTTTCTTCCATTACCCGTCCGCCCTATCTGGACTTTCCAGCTTCTTGCAATATGTCGTTATCAGCAGTGTTTCAACCTGACGCCATCCAGCGGGTATCATAACACCATGAAAGATGGTGGCATCAGGTATCCGAAATTACCGACAAAGCGGAGTTAATCACCATCTTTGAAATGAGAACAGGCTGCATTTATCATAGCCTGAAACTGTAAAAACGGGAATTATCGTTGGGTTTTTAAATTTCCGATGACATTTGGACACATTATGTGTGACGAATGCTTCCGTCACAAAAAAGCAAATCTGAACATGAAATAGTAAAACTACATCAAAGTCACTCTATTCAATGTGTCGTTTCAAAATTAGCCAGAAATGAACCATCTCCACAAACTAACCAGCGTGCAGGATCTCCAGGGTCTCGTCTTCAACTTTTAACTCTGAACTATCAAACATCAAAGGGTAAGTTTTAAAAATCTAATAACACATTTATGGTGGAGGGAGGGTCAGGCATTTTCACCAGTCACTCAGGAAGGCTCAAGGAAAAATATTTGTAGCAGTAGGGAGGGTAAAACAACAGAAGTCAAACCCCAGCTACCCCCCCGATAAGTAAAGATCAGTCCCTTGCTGCCATGTTGAGAGACAGCAGCTCCTCCAACTTGTTGTATTTCTATATTTTCTAGAGTATGTCTCAGAGGGACTGAACAGGTACAAATGTCTTTTATAGTGGGTACAACTGTTTCATATTTGAGTCGGCAGACTCGGCCATCATGCATATAAAACAAGACACAGAGAAGAGGAAGTGTCTGAGGAGAGGTGACTCATGCAGCGTGTGCAGGACTGTCTGCCAATAAACCGGCTGTGTTGCTTATTTAGCTGTTGTGTGGTCAGTTTAGTGATCATGAGACAATTTGCCAACATTCTCCATGAACTCAGAATCTGAGTTACAATTTGTGAACCAACTGCTGCAGATCACAGAGTGGATAACTGTGCATATAACTCAAATCCATTAGTTCCATTAATCCAAAGTGGCTGCCAAGCCCAACGATGGGAGCACTGAATGGGTGTACCAGACACAGGACCAGGGGCCCAGAGGGGCCCCAGCGGGGTCAGAGCCTCTGTTTGGAGTGACTGTTGACATATTGTGTCGGACAGTAAAGCAAACAACTACAGAGAGACACAAACTACCACAAAGACACAACTACACAGACACATCATCATAACCAAGAGATGCAAACTACCACAATAAGACACAGAACAACTGCAGAAGGTTGTGCAAAACAACTACAAAGCGACACAAAATGTCCACAAAAACACAAAACGAATACAAAGAGACACAAATACGAAAAAGAGACAACTACTCGAGGTACAAAATAACCAAAAGGCTGCAAACTACCACAGCTGACACACAAAACTACAGAAAGACACACACCATCCACAAAGACACAAAATGACTACAAAGAGTAAGAAATTACCACAAAGAGACAGCTACAGAGAGACACATGACAACCAAAGGATGCAAACTACCACAACTAACAGACACAGAACAACTACAGAAAGTTGTGCAAACAACTACAAAGAGACACAAAATGTCCACAAAGACACAAAATGTCCACAAAGACACAAAATGACTACAAAGAGAAACAAAATAACAACCGAAGGCTGCAAACTACCACAACTGACACACACAAAACAAGTACAGAAAGACACAACATCCACAAAGACACAAAACAAGTACAAAGAGACACAAACTACCAAAAAGAGACGACTACTGGAGATACAAAATAACAACCAAAGGCTGGAAACTACCTCAACTAACAGACACAAAACAACTACAGAAAGTTGTGCAAAACAACTACAAAGAGAAACAAAACGTCTACATGGAGAAGCTAATGATCACAGAGATATAAAATGACTACGGAGAAACACAACATGCAGCCCAGTCACAGGTCAGTCTATAAACCACATATACATGACATTTTCATGTCGCTATGTAGCAGATACTTTTCAACAACACGCTGCTCAGTGTGTCGTCAGCTTTAGGCACAAAACCCACTTGGTTCTGTTTAGGAAAAGATCATGTTGTGGATTTAACTACTCAGTTTGGGGGCACAGAGAAATGTCTGCAACAAACAACCACTTTTTGTGCCTAAAAAGCTGCTGGAAACACAGCGGTGACTCACTGTATCATGACTGGTTTGGCTGTTTGTTGGTTTTGAACAGTGGTCTGCAGTCTGACAGTCGTCTCCCCTGGGTGACACCATCAGCTCCACCTCCGGATGACAAAGTCAAATCTCTTGTCTTGTAAATGAAACGTATTCATGCTGTGCAGAAACACACAATGCCAACATTTCCTTCTTGTGACTGGGCTGCAAAATGACTACAAAGAAAAAAGCTCCTCAGAGACACAAAGTGACTCAAGAGAGACAGGATCCGTCCATGTTCACAAAGCCAGCGATTAGAGAGTCAAACTTTTTCGATCCATGACCCGAGGTCAGCTGCTGAATGAGTGACAGAGCAGGCCGCCGGCCTTGGCGCTCAGAGATAAGAGCTGATCAAACACGACAGCAGCAGGCAGACGGACCTGCTCGGGCCTGCTGCATTTGTTTGTAAGCAAACCAAGTGGAAACCACTGGAGGGAGGAATGAAGGCACTCAGGTGGAACGGTGAAAAACAAAATAGACCCAACTGACAGTAAGAGACCCTAATGATTTCTTTATCATGTTGTTTGTCAGGAAACCAACACTACCATGACGTGTGAGGACACACACACACACACACACACACACACACACACACACTGGGACTCTTGTCCCTTATTGACATTAGTATCATGTCAAAGGTTTAACTGCTGGAAACAAGACATCTCCTGTGTGTCACTGCAAAGACAATTAAAAACACTCTTCTTTCACGTTATAAAATAAGTTTTATTATTTCACTTCTATGATTTCTCATGTGCATTTGTCTCAAATGTTCCTGGTTTATATTTATACTCTCTTGTAAGTCCTGACCTAAACACAGGTGTTATATGAATAAAGTTTCTTCAACTGATTGATTGATTGATCAACGTGCATACACTGGAGGCTTCATGTTTCCATTTCACACTTGTCTAAGTTGCACATCAGACATCGACTGGCTCCAAGATTAGTTGAGACGTTGCAAAATCACCTTGCACACACACACAGAAACATTCACACACATCCTCCTGAGCAAAAACCATCATAAAGAAATCCTATGGTTAATAAGGGAGCACTGTAATGTTGCTACGTCTGCACAAACTGATAAATAGTGATGGAGAATCTATTTCACTCTTAAATTTTTTCTTTCATTGTTGACTGCTATAATAAACTGGAGTAACTCATAAAGTGATGACAGAACATTTAACCACTCTACTGTTGTTGAGGCCATTCTTATCCAACATCTAGTGAATGATTCTGTCAGCTTAGACTACAGTATAAAGTCTTTTAGCTGAGGAGCGTCTGCAACTGCAAAAATGTGTTCAGTACAGAACTCTGTGTGCTTGACTTTTATTCTGCCGTTGATTAACAGATTGATTAGTGTTTATTTAGGTGTCATCACTCATATACATGAATCTGCTCGGCCAATATGGGCTTTAAAGAAGATTAAACAAGAAAGGCTCCACAAAGTGTATTCATGAAGGGACTGTTCTTTACTTGTCAGGAGGGTGGCTGGGGTGAAGACAAAATCCTGGTATTGAAAAGGCTTCGGTTTTCCACTGTCGTCGTGCATGCTGGTTAATTTCCTGCAACTTGTTTAGTTTTGGCCAAATTTTAAATGAGGCGTAGAATAAATTGATTCTAATGAAATATTATAATTTCAAACTCTGCTTTGGTAATGTTTTTCTTTTCTGATGGAAGCGTTCTCGCACATGATGAGTCCAAGGGCCGTGGGAAATCTGAAAATCCAATGATAATTTCTACTTTTACAGTGTCTGGCTGAGAGAACTGGTGTAATTTATGTGATTTTTAAAGAAATCATGCCTTACAAACCTGCAAAATCTGAGGAAACATCTTACTTGTTATCTCTTCTAGCTCTACGCCTTATACTGCTTCAACGAAAGGAAAACTTTCAAACTTTAAGCGACGGATTAAAGACCTTGTACACCATCTGACTCTGGAGAAAATTCACTATTCTCCAAGACAGTGTGCTCAGAAATGTTATGCGATATGATAACCTTTTTTATACTGTGTTCAAACGAGGCGCAAATGAAACAATTTGAATTACACGTAAAGTCAATGTGAAGCTACGATCAGACATGAATTCCTGCCAGGTGGCAAGATGGATGCGACGCAAATGACACAAAATACGTGACTTAAGCGGCGCTAAATAAGTGAGTAGCACGATTTTGCGTCATATGCTTATTCGCGAGACTTGAAAACTTCGTACTTCAGCGCAATCTTCCAGGGACGTATGACGCCGAGGATGCACTGGTTGAGGTTCATTCATCAATTCAGCGATTTCACACGTGTATGACGGAGTTATTGACACGATTGAAGCGAGTCAACACAAAATATTCTAATGTTCAAACTGGCTAGAGAAATGCAATGTGAGTTTGGTGTGAACACATTAAAGAAAGAGACACCACTGATACTGCAGTCCTGTAATTCTGTTAACTTTTGTTTTTTGTAATTCTTTAATTCAATTTGTAAATCATAACTTACATACTGTTTTTATGAGTATTATTTTCATTTTTTTCCAACTGTCTATTGCACCGTTCTAATTTATTTTATTTTGTGTCTCACCCACAATTGATGTCACATTAAATTCTCAAATATAGAATTAAATGTGACATCGATCGTAGGTTATACGCAAAATAAAATAAATTTAATAGTTGTAAAAAATTACAAAAAAAGTAAACTATATATAATATAGGGTCAGTATTACAAGACTGTAGTATCAGTGGTGTCCATTATTTCCAAATACTTTTTAAAAAAAGCTGAAATAAAAAGTCCCTCCCCAGCGACATGCCTCCCCCTTTTTGCACCACCCCTCCCCCCTCATAAATAACAAACAGCCCCTAATCATTTGGTAACTATTTATTATCTCTCCATTAACCTTTACACTTAAAATCAGCCTCCTGTTTCTTTTGTTCAGCTCACAGACACTAAATTAAATTATGTATTGTTTTTATTAGGGTTTTTTTTTAATTGTCTTTTGCACCTTTCTGAATTAATTTATTTAGTGTCTCGCTCCCACGATTGTTGTCACATTAAATTCTATATGCAGAATTAAACATGACAACTTTATAGGGTCAGTACCAGACTGCAATGTCAGTGGTTTCTAGGTAGGTCAAAAAAGCTGAAATAAAAACACAGGTCCCTCCCCAGCGCTTAAAATTATTTGACATGCCTCCCCTTTTTGCACCACCCCTCCCCCCTCAGAGGTAACGAACAGTCCCTCATCATTTGCATATATTAGTGTCTGAGTGTAAGGTTATACAGATGTCTGATATCAGGTGTACTATATCCTCCAACTCTTTCTCCTTATCCTTAAAATCAGCCTCCTGTTTCTTTTTGTTAAATCAACGCACACTGTAATAAGTTACTGACTGAGCCCCTGAGGTCACAGATACACACTGTAACTACACATCCTAAATACACACTGGGTCCTCTCACCTTTTTGGCTTTGTTGATGAGGGACCTGATGAGGTCTTTGACGTTATGAGACTTGTCCCTCTGGAAGTAGATCTGCGTCTCCGACGGTCCGTACCTGGACGGGGTGTCCGGCCAGCCGAGCTCCAGCATCGGCGGCTCCTCGTCGGACATCATGGGGAAGTAAGTCCCGGAGGTGAGCTCGGACACGGCGTCTCCGTCCCCGAAGTCCCGGTCGTTGGGGCCGATGCCGTTGCTCTCGGAGCCGCATGTTTTGGCCGCATGCTGGGTGATGTAGCGGATCTCCAGCGGGGACAGAAAGTTGAGCTCCCGCTCCTCGGTCAGGACCTTGCGGTACTCCTTCTCCCCGTGCTCCAGCAGCGCGTCCGTCGCCAGCCGGGCCGCCTCGTTGTGGCTCAGCTCCAGCGTGGAGACATGCCGCCACGGGTTCTTCACCTCCTCCAGCCGGGAGGCGAGCTTGCCCAGGGGCTTCCTGCCGGACGTGGCCGGCCGCAGGCCCTCCGAGTTGATCATGGTGCCTGTGCAGTCAGCAGCAGCTCAGGGATTAACCTGCGTATTACAGCGGAACAATCCTCCTGTGGGCTGTGGTGTGGAATGACACTAATCAGACAAAACTATTTCCGACTGGAGAACCATTACTGCACATAAGGAGGAAGATGAGGAGGAGGAGGAAGACTCCACAGGGCAGCAGATCAATAATCTACCACCAGGTCAAAACTCCATGTAAATACAGCACAAACAGGAACCTGCAGGGCTGCTGCGACACTTCACACCTCCAGCAAATATATTAAAGCTGTAAAGTCACACTAACTCACCACACACACTCTCTGAGTCCTTATCAGAGCGATATTTAATCTGTTTTCGGCAATTATGTCGGTAATAATCCAAACAAAGCGGCTGTGCTGTAGTTTGTCCTCCGAGGCGGTGAAATGGTCCTCGCTTCTCTAGTTGCCCGTCATGTCAGACAGGATCTGCAGGCAGTCAGTCCCAGGAGCCTCTCAGCTCCGCAGCCGCCTCTTCCTACACGCTGTGTTTCCGTGTGTGTGTGTGTGTGTGTGTGAGGTGTGTGTTCTCTGCTCACCTGTTGCTACCTGTGCTGTCATTGGTCTCCTAAGTGGACAAGCTCCTCCCTCCTCCTCCGTTGTCAGGCCAACCAGCTCACAACAGACAGTCCACTGAGGGGACGTTTCAAAATAAAGTCCCATGAGACACCGCGCACCTGCTCGGATTTCATCTCCACAGCTGATGATGATGTTTTATTTCACAGGTCCACAGTTTCCCCCAAGAATCATTTCCTTCCTGTAAATTTGTACTAATTATAAGTAAAGTAAAACGGAATGAATTTAAACCCAAGTAAATTTATTTTTGGAAACTTCATTATGTTGATTTGTTTACTTGATTGTAGCAGATTTCACATGTTTTGCATGTTCATGCAAAGCGCTGATGTGATAATGAATGAAATCTAACCAATAAACAGGTTCAAAGTTAACTTAACTGTTTTGCATGTTTAGCTGATCT
Source organism: Epinephelus moara (assembly GCF_006386435.1). Classification (NCBI taxonomy): domain Eukaryota; kingdom Metazoa; phylum Chordata; class Actinopteri; order Perciformes; family Serranidae; genus Epinephelus; species Epinephelus moara. Next base: position 49,715,295 of record NC_065529.1, on the reverse strand, counting down.
GCTGTGGAACCAGATAGAAAACTTTGCTCTTTCTTTTGGACCGCTAAGGGACTGTTCTTTACTAATCAGAAGAGGAGGGGAGGCTGGGGTGTGACGTTTATTATTATAATCATCATTATTACTATTATTGCTATTATTTGTTTTATTTTTTTATCTTGTCCCTGAAGCTACAAATATTTTTCCTGGAGCCTCTCTGAATGATTGGTGGAATATCCATGACCCTCCCTCCACCATAAATGATTATTTGTTACTAGTTATTTTAAAGGCGCTGAATGTAAGAATGTGGCCAAAACAGTTACTGCGCTCAAATTCAAAATACTGCTGCGAGTCGTGTCCACCCCCCCTCCCCTACAGATTCGAGGTTGCTGGACAGCGGCATGCTGGAGACTGATTTGTTTGCCCGTGGGCAGCTGCCGTGGCAGGGCCGCGTCGCCGTGTCCTTGATCTTCGGTTTTTCAGCGGACCGTTCAAGCAAGTCCGGCTTCTCTTCTGCTAACGCTGCTGCCGGGATACAGCTGAGGAGGAGCTGGCTGCTCATGCTATGTACCGGGACACTGCTAATGCTGCTTGCCGTGCTGGTAACGTTTGTTTCTCAAAAACATCAGTCGGGTCGATGACCTGCACATGGGCTACAATGTATGATCAAAAATGAATAACAGTTGGGGCGTCGGTGGCTTAGTGGTAGAGCAGGCGCCCCATGTACAAGGCTGTTGCCGCAGCGGCCCGGGTTCAACTCCAGCCTGTGGCCCTTTGCTGCATGTCACTCCCTCTCTCTCCCCCCTTCACACTCATCTGTCCTATCAATTAAAGGCTTAAAAATGCCCAAAAAATATCTTAAAAAAAAGAAAATGAATAACAGTTGAAAGTATTTGAAATGTCCATCCCCGTCTAGCTATGATGCTAGTTAGCCAACTTTGGCTAAAGCTTACCTGTCGAGGAGAAGAGTAGCCACTTCGACATCCGATTTCAAATTCTTCCGCTTTCAACCGTCTCCACCGTTCAAAAGCATCTCCTATATAAACCCTCGCTTTGCCTCGAGTTTTGTCTTGGCGTTTTTGGGAATCATAACGAGGTCGTTTGAGTTTAGAGTTTTGTCTTGGCGTTTTTGGGAATCATAACGAGGTCGTTTGAGTTTAGTCGCACTGTCAGACATTGTAGCTCAGTCGTAACTGTAACTGATGCTGAGACTCTACTGACTGTGTGACTGGTAGACGGCGGTGGGTGGCGCAACAGGCCAAAACACAAATTCAAAACATAAACATGATTTGCAGACCGAATTATTTTTTTTTTAATGCAAATATTCTGGCTGTACTATTGTTAATGAATCAGTCATGACCTGTAAGCAGAAAGTGTCCATCCATGTTTTAATAACAATAATTTCATTTAGCAGGGGAGTGACTGCAGTGTGATTTCTTTTTTCTTTTTTTCTAGTATCATGACTGGAGCTACAAATATTGAGCCTCCCTGAGTGACTGGGGGAAAACGCTTGACCCTCTATCCATCATAAATAACCACATGTCACACTTTCTGGCGATGATAAACAGTGAGATTCAAGAGATCTTTAAAGAAAACATGCCTTTAAACCCGCTTGCAGGTTTTGGGGTTCTGGGGGTTCATTCATTCATTTTCCATAATCACTTATCCTGTTACTGGTCACAGGGGGACAGCCACTCACACTCACATTCACACCTACTGACAATTTAAGCCTAGTTCACATTCCTCGATTTTGACGTCGCAGAGGATCTTGAGAGCCACCTCGGGTCAGAGGTGAGTCGGCAGATAGTCTGCCACGACAAGTCCTCATATGTGAACAAGCCTACGAGCAAGGCGCCCCCTCGTCTGTGACTGGGACTGGATATCTGGCATGCTAGAAAACTGGAGAAGTGTGACACGACTGACAAAGAGCATCAGCCAGTGAGAGGTGGGATACGTCCCACGTCAGCACGCAGGAGGA
>NC_065529.1:49708300-49713294 GCF_006386435.1 Epinephelus moara | reverse complement strand
ATGTGTCGTCTCCAAGTTTGGTGACGTCACCGCGTTATCTGGGGCTCTGTCAGCGAGGGCTTGGGGGAGAAATCTTGTGGTGTGCACACACAGGTCGTAACGCAGTTGGCGAGACTCCCGCTGACAGAAACACACGTCGCCAGGTATGAACACTCAAAAGATTACGATAGTCTCCACGATGCAAAATCAGGGTGAAAATCGTGTAATGTGAACACGGGTTCAAACCCCCCACCCTGGGTTAGAACTGGGTACCCTCTTGCACCTACATGCTGCTGCTCTTTAAGCATGAGGTGTGTGTCACCAAAGATCACAGATATCAATATCAAGAATAAAACGAAAGGATAAGATTTATACATCAGTGAAAGTTTAAACTCTCCTTAACTGATCGCAGAAAGGTTTCCCAGCAGTTTTCTCTCTGACTGAACAGATCATTCATTTAAACCTTTAATGACTCAAAAACACATTTTCAGTTTTAATATTTTAGGAAACAAACACCTCTAATAAAGAAATGTTTATATCTTTGAGTGTGTCGCTCTCTCTGCTTACACAATGTGTGAAATGGAAAACCTTCCCTCTCCTCCCTCGAGACTCCGTGTCTCTGTGGTAGCACGTTACATGCAGGCTGCAGCCCCAATTCACCTAAAAGCTTCGTCTTGTTCTGGACCGTCTCCTCCTCCTCAGTAAAGATCCCATAAAATAATATCAAGGATACTCTGAGGTCAGCTACAGAACAGCTGCTGCACTTCCATCAAAGGCACTTTAGGGTCAGGCATGTGCTTGTTTGAGTGTTGGGAATTACACTGAGAACCTGATCTCAATTAGCATATCTAATATGTGAGGTGTATATTATAACTGCATGCCTTTAATTTATGCATTGCAATAACTAAAACTTCTCTGACAGATATCTTCAACACTGCTGCAGTGCAGTGAAACTTACAGTATTTATCAGTATCAGTAAGTGCTCTTCCATTAATGCCCTTTCACACACTTTAATTTTGTAAATCACTCGGCCACTTTAAGTAGTTTAAGAGGTGAACAGTGGTAGTTGAGGTGCAGCCATGAGGAGTTTACAAAAGCTTTACTAATGACGTCCAATAAAACTTTCAGAAAGTTTTTGTTATAATCAGTTTTAAAAAAAAACACTGAATGATTTATGTCATCACAGGCAAATATTCCATGTTATCATGGTTCTGTAGGTCATATGACATTCAGAGCATTAATTTAGCATCAAACAGTGTGAAGATAAAGCGGAGCGATGGCGTCCTGAGAGGAGAATGAAGTCACGCTCCCTGTGTGTGTGTAGTAATCGGAGCTTCTCTGTGGTTTGTTGTGGCATGTTTAGTGCTGTTTATTAAGGATAATACTAATTCGCACAGATGACTGCCGGCTCAGCCACCGCCATGTTGAGAGCCGTGTGCAGACAACTCATACAGTCTGAATTTCACATACAGCCTTCAATCAACAAATGGCTAAATATACTTAGATCATTACCTGGAGCTGTTTTCCAGAACAACTCACAGTGAGAACAGGTGGACACATTTTAATGTTGATTACTTTTGTCTTAATACTCATTTCTTCTCTTCTCTTTGTGGTTTTCATGGACAGGATCTCAAGGCACAGCCGGGGGGAGGAGAGTGTCCAGTTTGGGGACCTCAGAAATGCATCTCTGTTTTTTGCAGATGATGTGATTCTGTTGGCTTCATAACACTGGATAAGAATTTCCAGATGATGCTTGGACATATAGCCCTTAATTCTAGTTATGTTTTGTAGATGAAAATAGGCTGCTTTGGTTATTAACTTAATGTGTGCATTAAAACTTAGGTCTGAGTCCAAAATGACCTGGTCTTTACAATTTAGTGAGTGCGCTTTGAGCTGGACACTAACACCAGTCCTTTTTTCCTTAGCTCCAAAAATAATTGTTTTTTCTTTGTTTAGTTGCAATATGTTTTGACACATCCAGTTATTGATTTGTTCCATGCAATCCAGTAGGGACAGAGATATGTAGATCTGCGTGGCGTCTGCATAGGTATGATAGGCGATGTTGTTCTTTTGAAGAATTTTGCCCAATGGAAGCATGTGTAAATTAAATTAGAGTGGGCCCAAAATTGACCCTTGAGGGACACCACACTTCATGCTTGTTCGATCAGATGTAAAGCTGCCGAGGGAAACAAAATAGTCCCCATCTTGTAAATAGGATCTGAACCACTGTAGTACTGTGTAAGACAGGCCTACCCAGTTTTCAAGTCTATCCAGGAGTATGTCATGGTGGTCGATGGTGTCAAATGCTGTGTTAAGGTCCAGCAGGACAAGGACTGAGACTTTGCCTGCATCTGTGTTGAGGTGAAGGTCATTAAGGACTTTGATAAGAGCAGGTGAAGCTGCTGTTTTTACCCAACACCTGTTAGCTGTAGCCACAGTCAGTGTGATGTCATGTATGCAGTCATCAGTGCATATTTAAAACCCCTATACTTTATGGTTTCTTGTTTTTAAAGTCAGCCAGAGAGCATTTTCAACCAACTCATGAAGCTAATGTTGAGCTAGCCAGTGACAGTTATTTCAGGTGACAAAAAAGTTTTTGTGAATTTCGGTGGTAAATCTGCCGCCATTTTCACTGTAGCCTAATGCTGCATTCACATGGAAACAAGCAGATGGAGAACAGCTCCTGAACGGCAGGAAAAAGAAACTGAGTCTGATGCAATGGCAGGACGGTAAAACTAACAAATGATAGCATCATTAATAGGTATGAAAGGGGCATCCTCAAAAGGCTCAGTGGTTTAGGTTGTAGTAATGTCCAGTGTTTTCATCTTGTGTGAGGAAGCTACATAACATCTGGTTGTAAATTCCGTCACAGAGGACGGCAAAAACTTAAACTATTTAACACTGAAGGGCAATGCTGTCTACTGTTACCATCGCCGATATTCTCTGCTGGCTTTATCTAATTTTACCGTCCTGCTCTCGTCTACTAACATTATATCTGTGTGTGCTGTGTGAGAATGAAAAGCTCGACAGGCGTAGCAACAGTATAGGATTGAGTATTAAACCCAGTCGCCAGTTTTACTGTTGGAACCAAAGTTACGTGGTTCTTTTTAGGAATCTTTGTTAGAATTTATGGTTTCACAGCAATTTTCTTTCTACAGAATTCTAAAGTTTGGGACCCGTGAAATAAAGCGTTACGGTATAATGTGCACTGTGAGTTTTCCTGTGCAGATGTCAGAGAAACAGAGAGCGTTTGAAGGAGACAGAGAAGGATTCATCAGCTCTGCTCTGCTCCCCTGGGCTGCATGAGAAAATTAATAGATGAACGCAGAACGTCTCTGATCGTGTCTGTCCTAAATGATTTTCTGTGTTAATCTGGAGTTCCAGGGTCAAACAGTCAGTTTCCTCACAATATGCTGTACATACACTACTAGTATATATATGACACAACTTGCCAATAGTAGAAACGACTCTGGAAGAGAAAACACAGAAGAGAAACAACAGGTTCTCTGACTTTTTCACTGGAAAAAAAAGGCTTATTATGTCCGTAAAAACATCCGCGAGGAGTTCATGTTAACATGTGACTTAGTATTTACCTAACAGGGTGAGGTGTAGCTGCTCAGACCAAACACCTCTACAGTGCAAGAGCTCCTGATTGACATCATCACTCTGCAGTATTTGAATAGGTAAATAGGCTGTGATGTGCAGAGCAAAGGCTGACACTTACTGTAAAAGCAATTCTTTTACATACAGTCTGTGCACGTCATGAGGCAAGTGGAAAAGTAAAGTAGTCTTACTCGACTGGCAGGTTAACCTGCGCTTAATACAACATTATCTACACTATGATAAGGCAATGCTTTTAAGCTGCTGCCAAACCTTTTGTTGGCATGCTGCCTGCATGACGGAGGCCGCAGGTAAATTTAGCCAACACAGAAGGAGGTTATATGAACAAAAGATAAACGCTCATCTCAAACTATCTGGGTAGATTTCCAAAGGTAGTATTCATTTGATCTTTCTAAATGTTCAGTCATGGAGTACAAACACCCGACATGCTCACTGAGATGTTTCAGTGTTTGTAAGTTTGTAACTGAGTCAAACTGGTGTTTCGAGTTTTTTCTATTTCCTTGAAATCCTCAGAGCAAACAGCACTCGTCTGTCATGTCTGCCTGTCTGTCTGCACTGTACACTAAACTAAAGATGACACTTTATTGACACTTTATTGACACTATGGACACTTTATGGACACCACAGCTGTCTGCTGTTTTGCACATACAATCACTTGCACTAGATGTGCTCCCTTTACCCACTGCTCATTTTCATTCACTGCTGCTCATTATTATCCACTTCCTATTATTTTTCATTATTATTATTATTGTTATTGTTATTTATCGCCGACTCTTGGATTTTTGTACTTATTTGCATGCCTAGTTATTTAAGTTTTTTAAGTCTAATTTTGAAATCTTTGATCTGACTCTTTTTCCTTGACTGCTGTAACACTGGAATTTCTCAATTATGGGATCAATAAAGGTGTATCTTATCTTATCTTATCTTATCTTAAAGATCACACGTCAGTCAAACACTTCTGCATCTGTATGTTGACGTCTTTGTCTTTAGTACATCTGTCACTCATGTTCTTTTTTATGGATCTGTCTCTGCTGGTTGTAACCAAGCTGTAACCTCCAGGGCTGAAAAGTGAAGCCAACGCTCAAGTGCAAAAAACTGCAGTTCCTCTTACGTCCACTTGAGGCTGGCTCCAGAGGCCATTTAATCCTCCCATGTTAATATGCCCAACTACACCTGTTTACAGCCTGGTACAAGAAACAGTTTTGGTCTCTGTAGCTAGCTAGCGATTTTTATTACACTTTTAAGTGATCCATAATCGCAGTGGCTGCTTTAAAGGGAAATTTCGGTTTATTTCAACCTGTCTCCTATCGTCCTAAATTTGTTTCACGTGACTAGTGACATAAAAATAATAGTTAGCATGTTAGCCGTTAGCCTAGATACAGCCGGGGCGCATA
>NC_065529.1:49705061-49708194 GCF_006386435.1 Epinephelus moara | reverse complement strand
CAGAAGAGGAATGCCTCTGTTGCAAGGAATGGGACCGGTTGCAGCCTTATTTTCAAGGTCTGGATGTGACCGAGGACGAGACACCTCCACCTGGAGTAGTATCCAGCTGGGCTTTATCTTTCCCTTTCAGGAACAGGTCGGCACCTTCCATTTACAAGTTGCTACCATGGTGACAATGTTGGTTAGGTAACCCCATTTTCAGAGTGTAGGTGTCGCCATGGGCGGATTATAAGACAATGGGCCCTTGGGCACAGATATGCAAAGGGCCCCACCTCCTCTACTAAACAGGAGCAAGATAAAGATGGCTGTGGTGGTTTTGCATCTCTTTGTTGTCATTTTGTGTTACTGAGTGGTTGTTTTGTGTTTTATATTGTGGTCATTTGGGTCTCATTGAGGTAGTCTTGTGTTGTATTGAGGTTGGATATCTACGTGCGTTATTTTTCATAAGAAACAGTGCATAAGGATACTCTGCACAGTTTATCATAGCCATGCTAACCAAGATAGCAACTAGCATTACGGTTATTTAAATATGGTCACTTCTGGCTCCAAAATCCAAGAAAGGGACTTCTCTCCCAGTCCTGCTCCACAGACAGACAGAGGGAGTCTTTTGTTCCCAGGCCATAGGACTGTTCAACTCCTCCCAGTGACGACAGGTTGGAATGGACTGAGCTGACTGAACACTCACCTGCTCACCTGCCTCCAGGCTGTGGGACAGTCAGTCACTGAATACGTCAGCCTTGTTGCACAATTTGCATTTGCATTGTCTTTAAATATTTACTCCATATTTGCATTTGTATTTATTTATTTCAGATTTAACCTTCTGTGTGTTTTATATTCTATATTTTCCAGGTTTTACTTTTAAGCACCTTCTTTTCTTTCGCTATCCTGGGAAACACAAATTCGCCTTCCTGGCCTTCATTTGCAAAACATCACATGTCAAATTAACATGTAACGACCAGGAAGAGACTCAAAGTGACCACAAAGTGACACAACACCACAAATAAAAACAGAGTAATGACTACAAAGAGACTACAAAGAGTCTGTGTGTCTCACTCCTCTGTGGGAGCAACACCCATCCATTCATCCATTCATCTATTCATCTATCTATCTATCTATCTATCTATCTATCTATCTATCTATCTATCTATCTACAAATAATTTAAATCGATCTTTAAAAAGTCTTAAAAAATGTTCAGCAGGATTTTATGAATCTTTTTTTCTGCTGTTGCATTGCAAAATCTCAAAATAATTTATAACATCTATTTTTAAATAATTAACTGAGTTTAACGTCACACATATCAGGATAGAGCAGAGGCAACCCACAGCTCAGTGGCTCCCTGTGGTTTTGACAAAGGAACCATATGGAAATAAATGACGGTTTATTTTATTTAGTTAATTTTTTGACATTTAAGTTTTCATTTAACATTGTTGTGGGCCTAAAGAAATTATGCTGCTATGCACTAAATTAAAAAAAAAATGTTTGAAAAAAAATTTGATCAGTCATCCATCAGTCTCGCACCTTTTCCTCCAAATTTTGTCAAACCTCAAGAGCAGTGGCTCGTCTTAAATCTCCCTAGCTGGGCTACCCCTGGGTTACAAATCCAAAAAAGTAGACGTCTCAGATGCGAAGAGAGAATTTAGTCGTATTGTGTGGACAGTTTCATTTGCCTTCACCGTTGACTCTGCAGAGATAAAGTTCAAAATAATCATAACTAGCCCAATGCTGACCCCCCCCCCCCCAGAGTGAAACATATTAATGAATGCTCATTGAGACCTGTTAGTAATGTTGAGTGGCTAATGTAGACCTAATACGCTGTGTTCAAACATGCTCTGTGGCTCCAGACAGATTTTTTAATTATTATTTTTGATCAAAAATAGCTCTTTTGATAAAAAATGTGACGACCGCAGGGACAGACGAACCAGCAACACTCATTTACAATTGAAATGTCCAATCAAAAAAAATAATAATAATAAATGAGCAAGCTTTGTCCAATGGATACTTCATGAAAACATAATTTAATTTTGTTTCGGTCTTTAAAGTTCAAAATTTTTCAGCATTTAAGGCAAATCATCACTTTTTAACTTAAACAAAAAAAATCATGTTTTATGTTGAAATAAACATTTGAAAAAAAAAGCCCCCTAACTCGAAGTATCTGATGTTGGTTCATGTTTGTTTCTTCTCTTCAGTTTGGGTTAGTGTGAAATCTAAATTTCATTCAGAGTGGTATTAAGAAAGTCTTTAAAAGTCTTAAATCTAACTTTCCTTTAACTGTAGGAACCCTGAATAATCTGCTGTGGACTTCACTGTATCATTAATATCAGCTGCTTACACAGGAGCAACACAGAAACTCAATTATTCGTCTGAGGTTAATAAGATAAATAAATAAGTGTGAGTGTCCCTGTAAGGGAACGACTTCCTGTTTGCAGGTGTAAAAGTTACATCTTCACATGTTTGAGGTGAGTCAGCTGTCACGCTGCTGCAGGGAAACCACCTCGCCTGAGTCACAGTGAGCGTCTGTCATAATGGAAACAACTTGAGGCTCGTGTACATAAATGAGTGGTTTACAGAAACCAGTGAGTCACCACTGTGAAGTACAGATAAGCACAGGTAGCAATACATTAATGTAAGTGTCACCCATCCATTCTGAAGGAAAGGATCAGGCTATCATCAGTAAAGTGTACATGTTGTGCAGTAAAGTGTCTTCTGTGACTGATACCTGATTGTGACCTGATCAGATCAGTAATAATGATGCATCTGGAGCTGCTCCAGGTGGAGCCGGTCTGAACTACTTTATATACAGTTAGTTTGGTCCAGTGGTTCTAAACCTCAGGGTCAGACAGGGGTGGTAATATAGACAGTGCAGGCAGTGGGGCCCGTGAGGTGGGGGGCCCATAGAGACAGTTGGCCCTCCAGCAATCTGCATATAAGGTAAGATAGCATGATGGTGATGATGTGATGACGGGGATGATATATATATATGTATATCTCTTACTATATAACGAAAACTCTGTGTGTGTGTGTGTGTGTGTGTGTGTCTGTTCCACGTTTTTCTCCTCACTGACTTGGTCAATCCATGTGAAATTTGGCACAGTGGTAGAGGGTCATGGGAGGATGCCAATGAAGCAATATTAC
>NC_065529.1:49683196-49704806 GCF_006386435.1 Epinephelus moara | reverse complement strand
GTTATCTTTGACTAATGTTTAAATTTGTTTGATGATCTGAAACATTTAAATGTGGAAAACATGCAAAAAAGTAAGAAATCAGGAAGGGGGCAAACACTTTTTCACACCACTGTATATATATATATAACAATGAGCTGGTGATAGAGAAGACAGAACCCTGAGCTTTCAGCTGCATTCCATGTTTTAGATTTTATGGTTCTTATTTCAGATCAATTTAAACAGACTCAAGCAAACAATGATCTCCTGCAGCTGTCTGCATGAGGTCAGTTTATAAAGGGTCAATAAGACTTTTAATTTAGAGTGATGTCATAGCCTTTGTCTTAGTTTTAATCATTAGTTTTTATATATTTTAATCCCTAGTGTTTATTTTATTCTTATTGATTTTTATTTATTGACTTCTAACATTTTATTGTGGAAATGTTTGATTTGGTTTTTATTTTAAGTTGTTTCAGTTTAACCACGTGAAGCACTTTGGGTGCTATATGAATGAAGTTAAGTTGGAGTGTATTATTGTAAGAGGTCATTTGACAAAGTTTTGTATTTTATAAGCTTATCATTATTGTAAATTCATAATTTGAAAAGTAACTACAGTCAGGTGAATGTAGTGAAGTAAAAAGTACAATATTTGCCTCTGCATCTTTGAGGAGTTCAAGTGTATAGTGGTGTAATATGGAAATACTCAAATGGAAAGTACTTAAAATTGTACTTGAGTGCAGCACTTAATTTACATAGTAACACTGGAGAATGAGCTCATGGGAAAACAACTCAAACAGCAGGAAGGATAATGACAGAGAGAGATTATGAAACAGGAAACTCCTCCTGCAGAAAAATTCACAAATACTGTGTTCAGGTGATAAACAAGTAACAAGAAAGCAAGTGAGAGCAAGTTTACACTGAAGGCAGTGGGAGAAGTGGACGGACTGGTTTCAAACTCTGCGTACACAAACACCGACCACACATGTCTTCAGCAGGTCTCAGTAAAAACCCGGTCCTTGTTCAGGGTCACAGTGCAGGTCGCAGGACTTACACACTGAAGCTGTTCAAACTTTAAGTTTTTGTTGTCCATGGAAGAAACAGGGATAAAAGGGAGGAGAGATAAAGGAGGTCCATGGGTCCAACAACCACCGACTTTAACCCGGGAGGCCTGTAAGACTGTAAAGCCAAATCCTGTGTGTGTGTTGGCTAAACGTAATCGCGTACATGTGTTGTTGAAGGATAAAAACATCAACTCACAGTGTTGTGCTGACATAGTGCTTTTATTTTGAAAGCAAACTGTACATTTCCTGTGAAAACAGAAGTGTATTTTGAAAACAGACAATGCATCAACAACACACCCAGGGTACCTTGGACGTCATATGTGGACGTGGAAAGTCCATGACCAAACGTGGACATGTGACGAGGTCACAGTGAGGATGAGTTGCAGAAGAATGTGGACTGTTAGTCTGTTCATTCTAAAGTCATCAAATGCTGCTGCTCTGTCAGTGACTTCAGGATCAGACACTAATGTCAAAAGCAACCTTTTGTGGCGATATGAAACACTACCGCGTGGCGTCAGTTTGTAATGCAGAAGGATGGAACCTTCCACAGTGTTATGGAACGCTGCTGGAAACGATGTAATATGAGGAGCTGGAGAGTCAGAAGTGAATGGGTCAAACAAGCTCCGGATGTTCACTTCTGAATTTTAAGCCAAACCATGATGTGTTTTTTTCTAAACCTGACCATGTGCACGCTGTCAACAACGACCGCAGGAGGGTACCTGGCGCTCAGGGAGCCCCTCTGTGTGGAGTCTGCATGTTCTCCCTCTGTCAGCGTGGGTTTCCTCCAGGTGCTCTGACATGTTCTCCCCGTGTCAGCGTGGGTTTCCTACAGGTGCTCTGACATGTTCTCCCCGTGTCAGCGTGGGTTTCCTCCAGGTGCTCCAGCTTCCTCCCACAGTCCAAAGACATGCAGGTTAATTGGTAACTCTAAATTGTCCGTAGGTGTGAATGTGAGTGTGAATGGTTGTCTGTCTCTATGTGTCAGCCCTGTGATAGTCTGGTGACCTGTCCAGGGTGAGCCCTGCCTCTCACCCAGTCTCAGCTGGGACAGGCTCCACCCCCCAACGACCCCCAACAGGATAAGCAGTTACGGAAGTGAATGAATATTTTGAAATTAATTACTGTGATAACGTGTTGGACAAAGAAATGGAGCATCCAGTTTAGTTTGAGGAAGCAGTAAATGCAGGATGATTTATTTCATGAATAAATTCTCTTTGACATTTGAAAGGCTCAGAGGTTTCAATCAAGATCAAAGGAAACAGGAAATAATGACTTGTGTGTTATCAGATGAGGACACAAGGAAACAAAACCTGATACTTTTAAACGCTTGACAAACTCCTGCTGAAGTGTGATGTCATGAATTTTTTCTATCTGCACGATCTGCTTTTCACAGTAACTGTAATCTGATATTAGTCGCCACTTTAAATGAACACAGGTGTAAGTTTGTAACAGTGGCAGCTGCAGATGAAGAAGATCAGATCCAGGTCCTTGAATCACTTCATTACAGCACAGTTTGGCACAGGACCGGCATTATTGCATTGTTCTCTAAATTATTTTACCGGCACTGACTGGAGGATCTCCAGTTCTACAGGAACCTCATTCCAATCTCTTACCTGAGAATACAAATGATGCATAATCACTCTACGGTATTATGCAAGCGCAGATTGTTCAGATAAGACGATGATGGATGTCTTCTGCAAGCCACGTCACCTTTGTCAGATTCTGATGGTTCATCTTTGCTGTGGAGCAGCTTTCTGCAGCCGTCACACCTGCTCTCAATAACACATGAACTTGTCTGCACCAGGTGTGTGCAGTGAGCGACCTGGAAGGGGAGAAAATGAGCTGCTTTGTGAATGATATCCTCCAAATTACACACGTGCACCACCCGGTTACATGTTTAATGTGCTGTGTATGAGGATACGACTATAAGCTGTGTGTCTGCTCTCAGTCATGTCTCACTGAGTAAAGGAAACCTGTCCGTGGCAACAGGCACAGCAACACCCACTTTTGGAAATCAATCAAATGTTTAAATGCCACCTGTCGGTCTGAATGCCAAACTTTAAAAACACAGTTCATGTGTTGTCATCACAGAGGTCTCTCCCTCTCTTCACTCACATACAGACACAAACCTGCAGGCATTCCACATTATTTATATGCTCCTCATCAGCATCAGAAAGATACTGTGTTTAAATCAGGTTTACATAGAAAACTTTGTCAGGCCTGTGCAGACGTGCATCATCACATATTTAGATGCCTACAGAGCTGCAGACCACTCTTCAAAACAAACAATAAAAGCAGTTGTTTATTAGCAACATGTTGCTGCTTTTCCGCCCAGGATAGTGCAATGAAAAGCAATTGCTTTTCCCAAGGCATCACCGTGTTTCCAGCTGGAACAGTGCCACAGGAAGTTGTTGCTTTTGAGCAAACCATTGTTGTGTTTCCTGCCAGGATAGTGCCGCAAAAAGTAGTTATGTTTAACCCAGGCATTGTTGCGTTTTATGCTGGAATAATGTCATAAAAAGTGATTGTTATTTTTGTTTGTTTTTTTTACCAAGGCATTGCTGTGTTTTCTGGGGTTGCTTTTAGTGACCTGTAGGGTTGGGATCCGGATCCGTTTTTTTTGGAACCGGGTCCAAAGTTCCGGTTCCAGAACCAGTTCCATCACATTTGGAGTAACGGTTCCTGCAAACGGTTCCTAGATTGTAAAAAAACCCAAAAACAAGCCACGTGCATTTCCATTAGAGTGCGGCACGGGCCGCATATTTCTGTCCGAGCCCGACATTATTTAATTACTAAAGCACTGAGTTTGTGTCACACAGTGGTTACAGNCCATCACATTTGGAGTAACGGTTCCTGCAAACGGTTCCTAGATTGTAAAAAAAACCAAAAACAAGCCACGTGCATTTCCATTAGAGTGCGGCACGGGCCGCATATTTCTGTCCGAACCCGACCGAGCCCGACATTATTTAATTACTAAAGCACTGAGTTTGTGTCACACAGTGGTTACAGGCTATTTAACAGTTCGGGCGTGCGCCGTGGGTGCTCAGCGGAAAGGGAGACCTCCGTGTTTGAGACGGGAGCGGGCGGCGGGAGGTCGAGAACTGCGCATTGGTCCGACAGCCCATTGGTTGGACAGCCCATTGTTCCGACCATATTAAACTCATTGTTCCGAAGTCCGTTCCGAAATCATCATGATGCCCTGTGGTTAAGGTCTGGTTAGGTTTAGGCACAAAAACCACTTGGTTAGGGTCAGGAAAAGATCATGGTGTGGGTTAAAATGAAAAAGAAAGTGACAAACACATAAGCCGTGAGCCTGCTCCGCCTCAAGCCGGTCGTGGCGCACCATACGCCCGCCGCGAGCCGTTCAGCACCACAGACAGTTGGACTAATGGGATGTCGAACCAATGACATAGACCCGGGAGGTCCGACGCTTCCAGCGAGAGGAGAGGGAGAAATATAACAAAATAAGATAAAATAGGAAAAACCTGTCTCTCTCTTTTATTTNATACTTGTTTAAGTATAGCAAGTATAATGAATATAATGTAGGAAACGGTAAGAGGAATCGGACCGTTAAAATCCTAACGAGTCCCAACCCTAGTGACCTGTCACTATGATTCCAGCCGGGATAGTGCCAAGAAAAGCTGTTGGGTTTTTTTTGTTACCAACAACATGTTGCTGTGTTTCCAGCTGGCAGAGTGCCACAAAAAGCGTTAGATTTTTTACCAAGGCATTGCAGTGTTTCCTGACAGTATAGTGCACAAAAAAAACTGTTGTTTTCTGGCAACCTGTTGCTGCGTTGTCTCCCAGTATAGTGCCACGAAAAGCTGTTGCTTTTAACCAAGACGTTGCTGCAAGACGTTGTATTTCCCGTTAGGATAGAGCCATGAATAGCATTTTTTTTTTACTGTGACAATGATGTGAATAAATAATTTGTTTTTGGCACGTCTGGTGATTTACATGACCATTCATCATGGGATTATACAGACACACAATATCATCCAGCTTGGACAGAGCCATGAATAGCAATTGTTATTTTTGTTGAACCGGAATAGTGACACTAAACGTGTGTATTAATCTTTTCTCTCTAATTATAATCTTTTCCTTACTGCAGCCAAATGTTTCTTCTTTTGTGGCTAAACATAACCACATGTTCCAACAGTGTTGTTGAAATGTAAAGAAACATTAAGTTGAAATGTTCGATGCTAACATTTATTCTGGGTTGTAATAAAATCTAAATTCCACATTGCTGTCATACAACTCCTCCGTGTTGCACATGGGTGGATACACACACACACACACACACACACACACACACACACACTATGGAGGTTCTCACATATCTCCTGTTCAGCTTGACTTGTTTCTTTCATCGAGTGCTCGTGTCACTTTGTGTTAACATCAGTTCACAAGCTGCTGAATTGGCACATTTTCTATCTGTGCAGCACAAGCAGCTGCAGGCAAACCATTCCCAGATAACTGGTATCCTCTCTGCGTGTGTGTGTGTGTGTGTGTGTGTGTGTGTGTGTGTGTGTGTGTTGTTGTAACACATTTCAGAGGGAGACATTGAACCTTCCACAGCTCTGAGTTACTTTATAAATTAAGCTAAATAAATGTCACATTCAGAATTTATGCTTAGAAGCTTTTATTGCTGCCAAATCGATGTCCAAATCAGTATTTGATTGCTCTGTTTTTCTTTACCATCACTCCTTAAATCCCACAGAGCACATTCATTTAAGAAATAATCATCCAACATTATTTATTATGCATCAACATATATTATTAGTTATTCTCAGACAAGGACAGTTAAACCTAGTGATAGGCCGTGTTCTGTGACTGCGACAATTTGCCCACCTGTGACAGGCTTAGAGATACGCCAGCCAGATGTTGAAAAAGTCAAGTGTGTGAAATAGTTTCAAAATTTACAAAGTGTTCTTTTTCCTCGCTGTGAGCAAATGTTACTGTGACCTGATAAAGTGGCTAATTGTAACGTTCTTTTAGGTGTGTCAGAAAAGTGAATCTTCGTAAAATGTTGCTAAAAAAAAAAGAAGAAAAAAATACTGCCGCTTTGTCAGTGATCTCGGTGTCACACACCAATGCAAAAAAGCACCTTTCACGGCAGTATGACGCTGCGTGCTCCGCTGTCCGTCAACACCCACCAGCTGCGTTTGCTGTGTGGAGTGGTGCAGCTCTGCCGGACAGCGGGAGTCACGAGGACCCATGAGATCTCACAAATTCATGCATAATTGCACGATATAACAAGATGTAGTTTCTATAAACAGAACCACAAAACCAGAGGAGTAGTAGGAAGACATCTGGGTGCACCTCCATGATTAACATCTCCTCGTCCATGGTGTCAACGGGGTGAAATGACGTCTGAAAACCTCTGACCTGTTGACTTCAGGCCTGCCTCCGCCCATTATGACGTTTTCAAGGTGTAGTGCAGGGAAATATGATCCGCCGTGAACACTGTGTATTTTATTTTGAAAATTAACCGGATGTTTTATTTTGTTTCTGTGCACGACTTCCTGCCCCGCACGATCTGCTCTGTGCTGAATTGCTGCATTGTGCTCCGGTGTCCGGCAAAAATAGAAGTCCTGTGAATCTGTTGCGGAGGGCTCCGGAGCGCCGCAGCTGTGACGGAGCCGGTGGAAGCTCACACATTGACGAGAATTGAAACGTATCGGCTCAGCTGCCGTTCTGGAGCGCAGACGCAACCAAAACGCATCTGGTGGAATTTGGGGTGATACGCCGCTGGGCAGTGTCACTGTGTACTCAGCCTGATGGCATCAGATTGCAATGCCGCCGGTAACAACGTATATACGGAGCTGGAAAGTCCCCAGAGGGTGGGCCAGAGGGGAGGTGGACGGGTCAAACAAACCACAGACTTTCACTACGGAGCCCGCTGTATGCTCCCTGTCTGAGTCTTAAGCCAACCATGTTGCTTTTTTTCTAGGAAACAAGGAAATAAACGAGGTGTTTAACTACAGTTATACTTTTATTTTGAAAAAGGCAGAATGCATCAAATGAACATAAAGCTGTTCATTTCCTGTAAAAACAGAAGTGTATTTTGGAAAGACGCGATGCACATAACAAGCGTAAATTGACACGCTGTCGTGGAGTGTCAACAACAGATGCAGGAGGATACCTAGCATGACGTATGTAGACATGATAGGCCAACACTGCTTTGTTAGTGCACTTTCATGTCTACATATTACACACTATGTATCCTCCAACATCAGCTGTTGGCGTTAGGGACGCAGCAACCAACACTGGGACATCAACAAAAACACATGGTTACGTTTAGAAAAAAACATCATGGTTTGGTTCTACATTCATACAGGAAGCAAACACCAGGCTCCTGGGTGGAAGTCCACAGATTGTTGGACTCATCCAGCTCTTGCCCGTCCTCAAGGAACTTTCCAACTTCTTATGTAAAGTTGTTACTGGCAGCGTTTCAAACAGACGCTGTCCAACAGCACGTCATATGGCTGCAGCAGGTGTCATCCAGCCACGTTATGAACTGACGCCGCTCATCTGTGTCTCATACTGTTGCGACAGGTCCTGTTTGGCCTCCTGGTGGTGTATTATAAGATTACATCTGGCCCTGTTACAATCTGATGCCATCCAGCGCTGTATCATACCGCCATGAAAGGTGGCTTTTGCCGTCAGGTGTCTGACGCCAAAAACAATGACAAGTTGGGACGAGAGCCTGCGGTTGTCACCATGTTTCTTTGTCTAATCTTAACCTACGTAACTTGCCTGCACCTAATTTACATAACTTTACATTAAGTTACTTTACTAATGTTATGTCATTTGGGGCGGCAGTACCTCAGTCTGTATAGACTTGGGTTGGGAACCAGAGGATCGTTAGCTCAAGTCCCTATCCGGACTAAATATAGAGCGTGTACTGGTAGCTGCAGAGGTGCCAGTTCACCTCCTGGGCACTGCCGAGGTGCCCCTGAGCAAGGCACTGAGCCCCCAGCCGCTCGGGGTGCCTGTCCAAGGGCAGCCCCCTCGCTCTGACATCTCTCCATTAAATGCATGCATAGGTCCTGTTTGTGCATGTGTGTGTATTTCAGGCCTGTGTGTGTATGACAACAGAGTGAAAAAAAATGAATTCCCCCTCAGGGATGAACTTCTTCTTCTTTTTCATCTTCATCTTCATCTTCTTCTTCTTCTTCTTCTTCGTTTCTGCTTTATATCATACAGACTGTTGTCTGGTGTGTGCTACTGTGTGTCTTTGTGTGACATACTGACAGTATGTAAAGTATGATTCTCCATTTCTACGTGACAGATCAGGTTTAACCTGCCCCCTGACACACACCCACACACACACACACACACACACACACACAATGCCTCCTGTTCAGTCTCTGAGTGTAACTCTATTCTGCTGCTAAATGGGTACATTGTGTCTGTGTTCATAAAAAGGAAACAGGCATTCTGGATAAGTGTGTGTGTGTGTGTGTGTGTGTGTGTGTGTGTGTTGTTGGTGGAGTGAAGGTATGTACCTTAGCACAACAACGAACACAAAGACGTCACCATGAAGTCAGTGGAGTGTGTTACATAACGAACATCAAGGCAGTCGTACTGTACTGGAATCAGTGTGAACATGAGACGGCCGGCTGCGCTGCGAACGGCTCATTTCACAAAGGAAACACTGATCTCTGTTCTTTGTCGGCTGGAAACAATTGTGGACTGTGAACGTAGCAAAAAGATTTATAAAATCTCTTTGTTAGAAACAAACAGCCGAGGATTATAGATTTATAACAACCAGGTCTTAGAGCCCGAAACATTTGGTGGATGCAGGAGATGATGATGATGTCAGTGATGACATGACACAAAAACAGCCACAAAGACTCAATCTGCAGGATCAACCTCATTTTCTTAAACAACAAACAAAATGAAAGCAAAGGTGTGATAATCTGTGTGATTAAAGGTCACGGTCTCAGTGGACAAACACCAGATAAACATCTATGACCCAATAACCAACGACAGGTGCAACTCTGCGCTCCTGAGCACCGCAGCTTTACAGCAGGCAGTAATGAACTCTATGTATCTCATCTTTATTCAGGGAAGTTATATGAGGAAATATTCTCATTGACAGTAATTGCCTTGCAGTGTTGCAGAAGGGGGAGGATTGCACAAACACACTCACACTTTGGAACAGCTATTAACACCCACAGTGTTCATTCACACTCTGAGCAGTGAGCTGCATGTGTTGCTTTATTCCACAACGAGGATCCAATTCCATCGACAGCCATGAAGCAGGCAAACGATGCAGATTCTGCAGCTTTGGGTCTGCGTGCAAAGTGTTAAATTGTTAATGATAATTTGACGCAACCAGCTGTTTGGCCAAGACGAAGGCACAACTTATAAAAACTGGAACTTCTCAAGATATCCATCCATCCATCCATTTTCAACCGCTTATCCGAGGCCGGGTCGCGGTGGCAGAGACTGAGCAAAGTATTCCTCTCCGCAGCAATGCTTTCCAGCTCCTCCTGGAGGACTCCAAGGTGTTCCCAGATAAGATAAGTAATTCCTCCAGTGTGTTCTGGGTCTGCCCCGGGGCCTCCTACCAGTTGGTCGTGCACGGACCACCTCTAACAGGAGGCGCCCAGGAGGATCCTGATCAGATGCCCAAACCACCTCAACTGACGCCTTTCGATGTGAATGAGCAGCGGCTCTCCAGATGTCCGAGCTCCTCACCCTATCTCTAAAGGTGCGGACACACCAAACCGACATCAAAGAACCAACAAAAGCCAACTGTTGCGTCATCTGTATCGCCTCACGTCGCCCTGTGTCAGTTGCATTTGAACACACTACACGGACTACATCCGACGGCCAAGTGGCACGTACGTTCTGCGCCTGCGTGAGAGAGAGCAGAGTGAGAGAGAGGTACATCCTGTCAGCCGAGGGGTTTCCTATCTGTGCAGCCGAGCACCGCAGCACCTCCACGGACTATTACATCCAGACGGTCCCGGTGTTTCCTCCGCAGGCTCCACTTCACTCAGCTGCCCGATAAACCCGCTGCTTCTTCCCACTTTAACCTGAATAACAAACCAGGGCTCGGTGCTCCGGTTGGATCCAAACGGAGAGCCGGGGCTAGCTCAGAGACTAGCGGAGGCTAACTGGCTGTGCTTCCCTCCGGTCATGCTGCGGCTAACGCTCCGCTAGCCGCTCCCAGCTAGCTCCGGTTTGTTATTCAGGTTAAAGTGTGAAGAAGCAGCGGGTCTGTGGGGCAGCTGAGTGAAGTGGAGCCTGAGGAGGAAGCACCGGTTAGCCCCGGTTTCACTACAGGCAGATTCACTCGCTACAGGGGCGAGGAAATAAAACCTGAACAGCCAATCAGAGTGATCTCTCTCACTGACGAGCTCCGCCGCCGATTCAACATGCTCAATCGGCCAAAATGACGCCGACGCCGAAGTGCCGACGATGCGGGACACACCGCAAAAACTAGGCTGACAGATGCTCACTGACAGCCCGACTTTGGTCGACAGCCGACCGCCGGGTTGGTGTGTCAGGGCCTTTAGACTGAGCCCAGCCCTATGGGGGAAACTTATTTCAGCTACTTGTATCATGATCTCAGTCTTTTGGTCACTAACCAGAGCTCATGACCATAGGTGAGGGTTAGGATGTAGATGGACCAGTAAATCGAAAGCTTTGCCTTCTGGCTCAGCTCCTTCTTCACCATGATGCTCTTGGAGCCAGCCTCAAGTGGACATTAGAGGAACTGCTGTTTTTGCTTCATTTTTCAGCTCTAGAGGTTGACACATACCTGAGTATGGGACTTTTTTACCTGACGTTACCTGAGGCTGGATGACAAGAACTTGGATTATCAAAATTGCATTTTCTCCCAGATCAGCTAGTTAGAAGTTGTTAGCTTAGCTTAGCACAACTAGCCAAAAGTAACAAAACCCACCTACCAACACCTCAAAAGGACTTCCTCTTTTCTCTCATCTTCTCATCACTATGAGCTCACCTGGGCTCCAGGAAGTAGTCTTGCACTTTATGCCCTCAGTAACAATAGAAATGATTGTTTTTACATTTTGTTTTTTTTGTATGGAGTAAAGAAATAAGATGAAATGCGTTATCAGTGCGCCTTAGGGTGCTGAGAGGTGGATTTTGTTACTTTTGGACAGGGCCAAGCTAGATGTTAACCCCTGTTTCCAGTCTTTATGCTAAGCTAAGCTAACAGACAGGAGAGTAACATCAATCTTTTCATAGAGACAGTGAGTGTTTCCCAGAACGTCAAAGTGTTCCTGTGACTGTTGGACAGAACATGATCTGTAAACTGAAATGCTCCCAGCAGAGTCCACTCTAAGTTCTTCAGTTTGGATTTAATATTTTGTGCTCGAGCACAAACAGACTTTCACAGTCTCTCTCCACCCACAGCTCCAACACTCTGACAGAATGGCATTGATGAAGTGGCGCTGGTTGGTTAGCAGCTAAAGGTTACAGCTCATGCCGCAGAGTGTGAGACTCAAGTTTTTTCAAAAGACAATTTGTTCTCTCTGACAAAAGAAAGGGCCAAAATGAAAGGTTGAAATTCAAATAAACCACACAAAAGATCTCTTGTCGGGACATCCAGACTCAGAAGTGGAGTTATAAAAGCTACAGTGTGACTGTGTGGCCACAGAGACTCAAGAGACACAGTGAAAACTGTCAGAGCTCATTATCGAATTCAAGAGCGTCTCATATTCAGTTTCAGGAGGCGTAGTTGAAATTCATGATTTTTGGGTGGGACATGTGAAGACACACAGACAGAAACAATGACTGCAGAAGTGAAGCTTCTTTAGAGAATCTGAGCTGCAGCTCGTGTGACAGACAAACTAAATGGGTTACTGTCTTTAAATAGCGAGACCCACAAATCAAATAAAGCACCCGAATTAAGGGACTGTTCGTTACTGATGAGGGGGAGGGAGTGCTGCAAAACTGGGGAGACATGTCAAGTGATTTCTGAGCACTGAGGAGGGTTCATCTATGTGTGGTGGCAGCTGACGAGGGGTGACCTTGTGTATCAGTCTGTGTCCCCCTCTACATTTGTGGGTCCCTGAACGCAGCGCAGGCAGAACTCTTCATCAGTCCTCAGCTGCAGTCTGTGGAGTCGCGGGGTGGATATCTGATCAGTCAGTCCAGAGAGATCGATGGAGGAGAGGAGCAGCTTTTTGTGAGTGTTAGCAACCGTCTAGACCCAGCACAACAGTTGAGTGTCACTTTCACTGCGCCTGGCATTCTGCCACTCCATCTGTGACCAGAGTACACTCTGCGCTGCATAAGTGCGGATGAATGAGTAACCAAATGGTACCAACAGTGCTACTAACTAACTGTCCAGGTCCAAAAATAGAAAATCAAAAGGTGGGGATAGATATGTCAGCCATGGTGGGCCGCCACAGATAAATGAATGTGTGGAAAATCCTGCTCTAAACTCCAAAACCTGACGGCAGGTTTGAAAGGAATATTAGAACTGCCAAAATTACAGCATTTATCATCACGAGAAACTATAGAAACAGAAATTATTGTCAGATTTTCACATTTCTGGCAGTCCTTGAACAAATCATGAGCGACAAACGTTTTCTTGAGGAGACATCACCAAACTTAAAATAGAGATATTTCATTAAAAACACTGTTCTACATGTCTCATTTAAAATGCCAAAAATAAATAAACATTTTGCACCAAATCCTGTGAAAGACATTAGATCCTTCACCCCTGCTCTCGTGATAACAGTGGAAAAACAAAGGCCTTTTTTTAACTCCAGGAACGCTGCCATTACAGGCAGCAATTCAAACTGACGCTGTCCAGCAGTGTATCATACCACCGCAACGGGTGCCATCCGGCCATGTTATGAATTGACGCCACCCATTGGCATATCAAGCTGTCATGACCGGTGCTGTCCAGCATACTGGTGTCATATCATAACACCGCCAAAGGTTACATTCAGCCATGTTTCAAACTGAAGCCACCCAACAGCATATTATACCGCCATGAAAGGTGGCTAGTGGTGCCAGGTGTTTGATGCCAAAGCAGTGGTATGTGACGAGTTGGGATGAGGTGGTCGAAAGTCAGCAATGGAAGTATGGTCAAAATTAATGCAGAGTACGGACAGGCTCTTTCCGCCTCTGTCTCTGTATCTAAGCATGACATTCAGACACAGTTCACTCCCATCCTCACCCTGACTCGCTGCCTTACTTCATAAAAAGCTCACTAAGGGTGCTTTCACACCTGCCCTGTTTGGTTCGGTTTAGTCAAATTCAAGTTGGTTTGCCCCCTCAGTGTGGTTCCTCTGTGCAGGTGTGAACACACCAAAACAACCAGACCGAGACCTTCTTGAAGAGTCCAGTGCATCCAATGCATCAAAACATTGTTTTCTAGTTGGAGCCGCGCCTCGTTTTCAAACTGTATGGTTTGACTAAAATGAACAATGACAGCAATATAGTCCACGATGAGCAGCGCTAAAATCAACCTGCGTAGTTGTCCCTCCATTGTGACATTAGAAAGTGTCACATTTATCTTGCAAGTGTACTCTTCTTCAACGTTTGCTTTACTTCCTGGATTTTTCCCACATGGAAATTCTGACCAATCAAGAGCAGCTTTCTCACACAAGGCATTTGATCTGGTCCTCTTGTAAATGCTGCCGTGAGAACACGAACCAACTCTAGGCAATTATACAACTTTAGACCAAAGCAAGACAACTCTGTGTCTGAGAGCAGCCTAACTCTGCTTCGGCTCTGAACACTGACACTGAATGTGCAGCAGAGTCGTCAAACATGAACGTGATCCGTTTGGATGAACTAGATCACAAACACAGGGACTGATGGAGGCCGATAACATTTGTGACGAAACAAAGAGATGAACTGTGACAGGAAACTGAAGAAAGAACTCCCAGTTTTACTGAGGACAAATAAAGTGAGGCAGACTCAGGCTGAGCAGAAAGCATGCGACCTGTGGAAAAAATGATGATGCCTTGACTGAGTCATGAGCTGCTTTATGAAAACACGGTGTGCTAAAAAATGTCCCAGCGGTGTGAACATGATTAGAATATTAAACCAGTTATTACACTGTAAGCAAACACTGCCAGCCCGACAGCTGTCACGTCAAACAGAACCTACATTTTAGACAGAGTCATATAATATTTTATAATGTCATTTGGCAGATGGCTGATTCAGCTCAGATCACTTAATTGTTTCTTACATGCAAACCTCACAGCTGGAACATATCCAGGTGGGGATCCTGGTCCCTGTCCAGCCTGCAGAGTGACCACAGCTGAGAGGAAAACACTTTTTAACTGCTACATTCACCGATATTACAAAACCACATAATCTCTCACTCACCTCCTGTCATGTGTAGTATATATGTTTAATTTCATTTGTCCAGGTTTTAGAAGTTATTGTTGCTCAAAGCATCAAAAAATTAAAGTCCCTGATCACACAGAAAGCATTTTAGCAGCTGGAGGCAGCTTTTTGTAATTGTTTTTAAAAAGGATGAAGCTTTTTGCTCGCTGTTTTTGCGTCGCTACACGCCTTGTGTTTCTGCGCTCTAGGCGCCTGGTGTTTTTGCCGGAGCGCTCTGAACTCCTGGAGTTGAAAAAACTTCAACTCAGAGCGGAAAAGCGCCCCACGTCATCTCTTTTTCATCCATTGTCCAATGGGACGATTTGAGAGGCGGGCCTTCTGTGGTGGTCATGACAACAAGTTTACAGTTGGTAAACAATGGAGGAGAAACTGGTGGTAGCGGTTGCTGGATACACAGAGCTATATGACTTTACAAACCACAGTTAGCACCATCTCAATAGAAAACAGCAGGCGTGGAAGCAGATAAGTGCAGAACGTCAAACGTCCATGATGGAGGAGAAGCTCCTGGACCAACTGGTGGTACTCCCCATGATCCAGACTCTTTTTTAGGGTCTCATGTACCCACACAGATCTCTGTTTATCTTTTATTCTGCAGAAAAGCGGTGGCAGGGAGCTGGGGAGCGCTTCACCCCAGCACATTTAAAACAGCGCTGGCAAAGCTTTTTGTAATGACGCGCTGCATGTGGGTCTTGTTTCTATGACAATATCCATACACTAACATTAGCCAGGTAGCTAACATAACTCTACATTAACAGACTGTAGTCATAACTTCAAGCTTACAAAGCTAACGGTGATAAAAGCACGACACTCACCAGCAACATTTAGGGCCTGTCCCAATACCACCCCCCCCTTAGCCCTACCCCTTGGCCCTGCACCTACATTTGTGTGTTCCTGCGAGGGGTAGTGGTGTCCCAATTCCTTTTTGCGTGTAGGGGTAGGGGGCATAACGAGGGGTGGTGGGTATGAAACTAGCCCTTCGGAGTGAGGTATTTCAGATGCTGACTTGCCAGCGAGGGTTAGACGTCACCATGGCTACCACAGAGTAAGAGACGGGGAAAAAGTTCATACATAGCTAACGTTACTGTCATCAGGTTGCTTGTTAGCTAGCTAGCTAGCTCACACTATCTGGCGT
This sequence comes from Epinephelus moara, assembly GCF_006386435.1. Lineage (NCBI taxonomy): Eukaryota > Metazoa > Chordata > Actinopteri > Perciformes > Serranidae > Epinephelus > Epinephelus moara. The sequence goes on along the minus strand of NC_065529.1, from coordinate 49,689,284 downwards.
CTGTCATCTGTCCTGTTCTGCAAAATTGTCGGATTTTTCACATTACGATAACACGCCAGCTAGCATAACTATGCTGCCTCGTAATGTTAGCTGGTTAGCTAGCTAGCAGAAGACTCCTGTCGTCTGTCGTTCATCAAATGAAGCATGATGAATGCGGCAAACACGATCGGTAGGATGAATGAGACTCCATTGTAGATGCTGGTTGGAAATGCAGATGGCTCGCAGCTTCCTGTTTAAAATAGTTACGTATACGTGAACGTAACAGATGTGGTGACGTAGTGAGTGGTGTCCAAATTCCGTGGGAAAGATTTCTACCCCTACCCCTCGTTGCTTCATTTTGAGGGCCAAGGGGTAGTGGGCAAGGGGGGGTATTGGGATTGGGCCTAAGAGTCCGCTGGCCGGTCTGCTCCCAAAAAATGAGCTTTTCTGTCTTTGTTGTGAGGTCGAGAGCCGCCTAGCTAAAGAAGCAGCAGTGACGTCACTGGCGCCTCTCTGAAATGTTCAGAGATTTTCACCTTAAAGCGCTCGGTGCAGCCGCACAAAAAAGGCGGAGCAATCTGAAATAGACGCTGAGTGTGATGCTTTTTCTCCGGGCGGCTACATGCAGCTGCATACACCCACTCTGACTGAGAACAACTGAAAAAGGACGCCGGCGCTGAGGAAAAAGAATGTCATGTGGACACAGGCTCTTAGCTTAGCTGTGAGCTAAATGCTAACATCAGCAAACTACAAGTCACCAGATTAAATGTTGAAATTGTTCTGCAAACCAGCAGCAGTGGATATCTTGAAACTGTAACGTCACTGTGGTAACGTGTGGTTCAGTTATTGTTTAATACGATAAAACAGGCCGACATGTGCACAAAGAGACAAACTTGTTCTGTCACCTGCAGAATTCTTGTTCCAGCAAGTTCTTATTATCCACTGAAGAGGACCAACGGTTTTAAGTTTTCCAGAGACTGATTCCTTTATGCAAGTGTGTGTGTGTGTGTGTGAGAGTGTCACCTGGAGCGACAAAATCTTCTGATTAATTAACGACTCAATGACGATTTTATTATTTGGGTTGTTCAAACATGCTGCAGCAGCACACACCTGAGTTAATTCTCTCCTAATCCTGCGTGTTCATATCACATTTACTTGTTTCAATAGAATTAAAAAGTGGAGCAAAGTCAGACTGAATGCAAAGTCTGCAGTTAAATTTGATCACGGGTAGATGACATCTCAGGGCAGATGACTCATTCCTTTCTAAGTGACCTATATTTTGGATTTCTTTTTTAAATTCTTTATTTTTCAGTGAAATATGCAGCAACCTGCACTTAAAGATTTAAACTTGGAGATGAAAATCTGATTGTTTCTCCCCTTGTATTCTTTAAATTATTCAGTCAGAAAAGTTGCAGGTTGCTTGTCCTTCATGCAGACAAACATGACGGCTGCACCCATGCTGCATGCTAGAGGAGGGACCAAGTCATTTTCAGGGCACGATGGCTGCACCCTGAGATAGTTCAGCTTCTGGAACGCAGGACACCGCATGTCATGTGATGAGGAAGAGCCACAGTCCGCAGATATCTTTCACTTCCTCAGTAAATATCAGTGTGTGATGAATATGGAGAAGAAGTTGATAATTTTGGTGCAGAGCTGCCAGAGCTTTACACCTGTCCTTATAAACAGCTTCTGGAAGGCGATCAGCTCTGCACTCAGGATATCAGGTAAACAGGCTGTGATACGATGCTTGTTAAGGTTGCCAGGCAACCTCACCCACAACCTGCCGCCACAATCTTGAGAACTGGAACAAAAAAGGCACAAGAATAGTAACTTGTGTTTGACCTCGTGTTTGCCTGGTGGTTAAAGATACGGCGTGTGTATCAAAGTCATTTTTTGATTTCATCAAGTCGGGTCGAAAGTTATCAAATCTGTGAGTCGAGTCACCACCTCTGCTACATGCTAACTTTTCCCAGCTGATTAAAGTTAAAGTACATCATAGCTCTCATTTGGCCTGAAGCTACTTCACATAATTGTGTATTATCATTATATATAATCAGCACCAGTGTGAAGACAGGATGATGTCACCGACTGACTTATTCAAACCACAGAGAAACAGAAACGACACTGAAAGAGTGAAACAGAGTTTCAGGACCTGCCTGCACATGGTGCTCTCTGACCTGCAGCAGTGCCACAGGTTACAGGTCCTGTGTGACCCAGATGTCTCCGTCACTGTGGGATCCTCCGTAATGAACCCTGGTTAGTGACCCACTTTGAGTCCTGACACATAAAAGGAGCAAAAGTCTCCCACTAGATACACACACTTTAGTTCTGAAGCAAAGCTCAGTGATTTTAAACCTTCTCCTCCTGAACAAAACAAAGCAGAGTCTTTAGTCACGCTGGCAGTGACTGTGTATTTTATGAGATTACATAAACTAAGTGACATATTCTCACTACTTTGCTTTACTTTTAGAATACTACAAAGTCGTCTTGCTGAGCTCATTTGTCTGGGTCTTATGTTTCCACGCCAAAAACACACAACAGAGTCCTGACTGTTTTATATTCTGTGTATGGAATGTGCACGCTTCATATGAATTTTAGAGCAAATGAAAGTAAAGCAAATGAAGTAATTCCCTTCAAGTAATCCATGTTAAAAGAGAGCAACTGTCGTCAGAGTAACATCAATTTAAACTGTCATCTAACTGCATGTAATGTTTTACCAACGTTAGTTTATTTTGAAAAACACAAACAGTTTCTACAATCAGGCTTCCACCTCACCATCTGCGTCGCCAATTTCCCGTCTCCGAAAAGTTTGTAAAAGTTTAGCCAGGCCTCTCATTGAGCCTTTATCTGTCAAAATGTGTAACTACACCGGACTAGAAGTTTTATGATAGATAGATAGATAGATAGATAGATAGATAGATAGATAGATAGATAGATAGATAGATAAGATAGATAGATAGATAGATAGATAGATAGATAGATAGGGTTCAGTTCAAGCGAGACAGGCAGCTTGTTCCACTGACGTGTGGTTGTATATATAAAAAATGTTTTTTTCCCAGAACAGTTTTAAATCTCAGGAATAATATTTGTCAGGTTGGCTCCTTGGTGTTGTGGGAGTGGCCGGTTTTAGTTTCAAATATTCGGATAAATAGGGAGGTGCAGATCTGTACACATGCCATGCATAGTTATTGAGCAGGTGCGTCACTGTAATATTATATAAAATACTTCAGGCTGTGTGATTGTTCATATTAAAGACGCTGTATGTAAGAATGTGGCCAAAACAGTTACTGCACTCAAATTCAAAATACTGCCGCGAGTCGTGTCCACCCCCCCTCGCCTGCAGATTCGAGGTTGCTGGACAGCGGCACGCTGGAGACTGATTTGTTTGCCCACGGGCGGCTGCCGTGGCAGGGCCGCGTCGCCGCGTCCTTNAACATAAACATGATTTGCGGACCGTAAATTTTTTTTTTTAATGCGAATATTCTGGCTGTACTATTGTTGTCGGTGAGATCAGTATGTTATATGAACATTATTCCTTAGTCTCTGTGACATATTAGGAGGATTTTACGACTATTTGCTTTAGATTTCTTACATATAGCTCCTTTAAGACACTGTGACCTCAGTTCAGTTGGACCATCACTGGGCTTTAATGTTTAATATCATCCATTCATCAGTGATTTTCATCGACCTGTTGTCTGCTGCAAACACTCTGGTTGTGTATTAATAAAGAGATGAATGTCAGTGTGTGTGTGTGTGTTTCTGTGTGTGTGTGTGTACGTGCTGATTAAATGAATGGGCTTGTGCTTGCATGTTTGTGTGCACACCCCACATCTCAGGTAATTGTATACACAGCGAGTGAACCATTTTGACTTCATGCACCACTGAGCAACTTTTAATAGGAATGAACGGGGCCCTGAGTTGAACGCTGTATCCAGGTCTCTTAATAGATCCATGACGAGGGGTGCTCCGTATTTAGATATAAACGATTCATTCTAGGGTAATGAAAATACAGTAATAAGTAGTTTCAGGATTCTAAGCTAAAGAAAACACAGTTATGAGTATTATATTCCATTTCTGCCAATAACTCCCCCAAAATCCCACACACTGGACCATTAACAGCAGGACCACATGTAAACACAGGGATAAACTGACGCACAGCTGCACCGATTTAAGTCCAGAGACTGTCCGGAGGAATTGTCTGATCAGCCTGTTAGCATGCTGGTGTTAGCATGCAGCCTCACAGAGCTGCTCATGAAACTGCAGACTGAGTGTTGCTCATGTTCATGTCTGTGAAACGTGCTCGACTCACTTTGTGTTTTACGAGGAACATTTGTAACGCTCACACGTCTGTGGAGGGGAAGTGAGGTGAAACCTTTCTGACACATATTCAGTAATAAAATAAGCTGCTAAATGCCAAGTTTCCCATTAATATTAAACTGTAGTGGCTGAAATAGAGGAGCATGGAGAGAGAGAGAGAGAGAGAGAGAGAGAGAGGACTGTCTCACAGGCTGCAGCTGTCTGATTTAAGGCGGCAGAGCTGGAAGGCTGAGGCCACTGGATCTGTTCAACTCTGTCAGAAGAAATCTTATTTGCATTTGCAGAAACTTCTGTGGTGGTCGCACCAGTTAGAAATAAATATGAGCTGAGAAGACGACAAAAAGAAGGTGAGGAGAAGTGAAGGACAAGAGGAGCTGTGTGAGATGTGAACACAGAAGCATGAGCGCTGAAATGAACAAGAGGAAAAATACTTGTAAAACACTGAAACAAAGAATCTCCTCTCTGAAGAGATGACTAACCCTAACCACTTCCTGTTTCAGCCGCCTGGCTCTTTGGACTCTGCTGTTAGTAATAGATGACAGAGAGGAGCTTCTGATGTCCCGAGACAGCAGCCCACAGACACAGATGAAGGGCAAAGGTTTTTTCCACTGACTGAGAATCACTGAGGCACTGAGCGAGACACAGGCAGCAAATCCAAAGACTTTTTACTTGTTTCTTTACGTCATCTGTTCAGCTCCAGACTCTGGGAAATGTTTCCGTGAGCTACAAAGGACAGATTGTTACATGAAGTCAGCTGAACACAACTGTTCCCTGGTAAAATGAAAATATAAGGTCAGGTCATATGCAAACACCAGGAAATATCTGCACCAGGGTTGAGTTCTGCACATGGAGCAGTTCTCCAGTGGAAAGTTTCTCAGTGATCAATGTCAGAGTGAACTCAGATCTCTACAGAGTCTCTAAATGATGAGAAAGAACTTCAGATGTGTTTTTATTCATTTCCTTTCAATAAGACGCAGCTGATCAATCAGTGCTGCAGGCACAAGTCACACAAGGAGTTAACCTGAGATCACCTGTGTGTCGTCAACGAGCTTCAGCTGATGGAGAGACTCTGACATTAAACTGTCTTTTTCTGCTGATCAGTGTTGAATTAAATCAACTTTAATGATGCAAAACAATAAAACATGACAACTTATAAAAAGTAGTTTGTATCATGTCTGTGGCAGAAACACATCCCATCATGTCATTAGTGAGTGTATCTGTGCAGGCTGTCACTCCTCTGCTCTGGACACTATTAATGGCTGCTTCAGATTTTAAGGTTTGTTTGTGTTGCCTGAACATGAAATGTTGGAAATATGAAGTTTGCAGATGCTGCATCATCAACAGCTGACAGGTGTGGTATAAAGTGGAGTGTGGCGCCCTCTGCAGGCCCAATGCAGCACCTACATGCTAAAGCATTGACTCACAACCTTTGTCTTTAAAGAACCCATTTTATATTGAACTGAATTTATTTGAACTGAATTTTATTAGCACTCAAGATGTGACTAAAACAAGTATATAGACTGAAACATGGCAGGGATGTGCAGGAGAGGTCAGACACCAGAAGGGGCTTATGGTGAAAACCTCTGCTCCAGAATTTCAGATCTATTCTGCAGTTTCACATAGATTGACCACGTCAGTGAGTAGAAAAACGTGGGACAGACAGAATGACTGACTGACAGAATGACACACTGACAGTTTCCATGATTATGTACAGCATACCATACCATGACTTAGTCATACCAAACATTAGAAACAACACCAACATTGGTCCACAGGGGGAGCCACAGTGATC